>NC_032009.1:30347110-30389637 GCF_001865875.1 Lupinus angustifolius | reverse complement strand
ATTTAGCTTTGGGCCCATTGTTTAGGCCCCATTCGGTTTTATGTGTGTTGGAGGGGTTAAATTCGGATTCCCCACTCCAAACACACACACTTCACTTTTGCCTCATTTTGAAACACATTTCCTGTTTTTCCCTCTTTATGCTCTGCTAGGGTTTGCTCTTCATTTTCTCATTTTCGGTTTGCTCTTCCATTGTCATGGAAGGCTAAATTTTTGGACTAAGTTCCTTTGGTGATGTATCACAACTCTTGAGGTTTAGTTATTAATGCATTTTCGGTTTCTTTATTGTTGATTTCTTCTATCTTTTCTGAATATGGTTTGCTTAATGTCATTGCTTAGAAACTGGTTGGTTGAGTTTATCTTCACTTAGTTGATTTACTCTCTCTAGTGCATGAATGTTTAGTTCGTGTCAATTTGTTAATTGTTTCATACCTTTACTGATTTCGCTTAGTTTGATGTTTAGGTTCTGAAACTTTGAATTAATTATCACTTAGTTAATTGATTCTCAACAAATTTGGAAGTTTACGGTTGGAATCTGAAAATAATCTTTTGAAACCGAGGATTGAGTTGTGAACAAACGAACCAAAGGGATTTAGCCGTTTTATTACATTGTTTAACTACTGTTTCTGAATTTGATTTATGTTCATACTATCCAACAACAAAAAACCCCTTGTGTGTGTGTGAGTATAAGGTGTTTGAAGCTTTGCTTGAAAGATAATCCTTGGGAAACGACCTAGGAGTCACTTCCTAGTACTGCAGTTTTAATTGTTATATTATTTGTATCGGGTACGGCCTCGATCACCAGAACATCCAGAAGAAGAGGCGAATGATGCATGGCCGCTTCATGACCTCGTAGAATATTTTGAATTCCCGGATGAAGCCCCATGAATTAGAATGGAGTTGAGAAGGGGCCACTTGAAGATATCGTAATACCTCGACATATTATTCGTCAAAAGGGATCATCACCCCGATCTGTCCGCATACGTATTCATACATATAGAAACTCCACTAGTTCTTGTTCTCCAGAAGGATATCTTGGCAAACCCATTCCCGGTCAGTGGGGTCGTACCATAGGATATCATTCGTTGGGCGGGTTAGCACGTCTACGTTGGGACGCTTGTTTGGGGCATAGAAAAAAAGAGTGCCCAAGACTTCATGGTCCACCCACCAATAATTAGACTTTGGACCCACCATCTCATCCAGAAAGGTGAATTGGTCAGGACGGTCGGCAAAATTTATCCCCATGAGCGACCTGTCACTAGAAGAAGTGTCAGATTCTGAGCAGGACATATCATTTAAGACTGGACCGCTCTTCTTGCATAAAGTTGCCCAGTCTGCCACAACAGCCTCATTCCCGCCCCTTTTCTTTCTCAGATCATGCAATAAGGTCAGCAATGAGAGTTATCATGGTCGCCGCCATGCAGACCGACTATTACCTGGGGCAGAGGCGAGTCAAGCTCGCCTTTGGTGACAGATGGTGGACGTAGTAAAGATGGGCAGAGGTCCGGAAAAGACCTCCACCTCATCAAAGCTAGACCCCTCTCCGGTCATAACATGGAAATAAATAAATAAATAAAAGAGATGAGAGATTACCGAGTATTTGAAATGAAGGTTTTGGAAGAAAAGAAAGTTTGCTTGTCCGGATTCAGGAAAAAATGCAAGATAGGCAAGAGGTTTTCACAAAGAAGCAAGGTAGTGAAGGATGTGGGGGAAGACCCCTATTTATAGGGAATGGGCTGGACCCAGATCTTCCCCAAATCCCAAACCAAAGGCACATCCACTCGTTCAAAATCACTCGAGAGCAATCCAATGGTGACCATAAAACCAAAAAAGGTGATCTGAAACAAATAGACGCGTTGGTTGGGCATCTGAGGCCTCTAGACGATGTGGCCATCATGAACTACCCATGAACCTATAGGCTATCAGAGCCTGCCAAACATGAACACTTTGAGTCTACCATCCCGCCCCACTTTCGGTCGCCTTGATATATTAGGGGCAACTATTTCACCCGAATAAATCTGGGCTATTCCGAGCTCGTCTCGGGCACACAACCAAATTGAACATCCCTCGTTCACTCGCTAGGGGCGGGCAGAGCTCACTACATGTGTCATTAATGCATATCTGACTCACCATTAATGCATATCTGATTCACCATTATTGCGTCTCTGGCTCGCTATTAATTCGCCACTGACATTTCACTTGTCCGCCGCCTGTATGTTCCACCTTCCCCCCAACAGGTCGACAGTGGCAGACCTGTAGGGTTGTTACGGACAGCCCGACATACTTCTACCGTACCCACCAAGTATTAGCCAATGGTCGAACGTCACACCAACCACTCCAAACTCTATAAATAAGAGACCCCACACATGAAGTATCAATTAATTCTCATTTCCCTAATTTATTGATTACATTCATTACTATTTGCTCTCACTTCTCTTATTTACTCTCACACACTCTCTAAAACCACATATTGACTTGATCGTCGTAGAACTTTTTCAAGTACCTCCCCTGGCGGGTCCAGGCAGCATTCCGACCAAGACTCCCAACTTCTGTTACTCAACTGGACACTCGATTCCAATCGTATCCGATCAACATAAAAGAACAAGAAATATGATAGATAAAATAAGATCAACTTGGAAACTATCTCCAAATTTTTAGCTTATGGGTGATGAGAATGACTTATTTATGATGAAGTTGGATTGGGAAGAGAATTGTGATAAGGTGATCTGCTCCCTAGAACTCAGAATTTGTCTCCACAAAAGCCATGGTGGATCGAACATTCGTTTGGATCATGGGTTATAGGATCGAACCTCGTATATTATGATGAGAGTTTGTTGCTGGAAATAACAGTAGCTATGGGTTGCCCTATCCAAGTAGATTTTAATACTTCTAAAGTTGACATTGTCAAAATCATATATTGATTGTTCTGAAATATCTCTTTAGGAGTAGACTTATTAATCTAGGTTATGCTCTCATGAATAACGAATATTTAAATTAAGGAAGCAAATATGTTATTATATATATATATATATATATATATATACATATATATATATATATATATGTTTAAGAAGTTTTTATATTTGAGAGAAATAAAGAAAGATTTTTTTTAATCGCATTTAATGTTATGTATCAAAATATCATTTTTATGATGTTAAGTCAAAAATATATAGTGATTAAGTTCGTCCAACGAGTTATCATGTCCAATGACTAAGCTAGTTCAATAAGCTATCATGTCTAGTGATTAAGGTCATCCAAAGAGTAATCATTTATGTGACAAATTGTATCCAATAACATATGCATAGGACATAGTTTTTCCAAAATTAAGAATGTGTAAGACAAGTACATCCAAATGATAATAGCATCTAATGGCCACCACATTAGAATCATTTGATCTTAATTTAAATAATTGTTCTACACATTTAATATAAATGATTTTTCCCCCGATAATTATACTTGAATTAAATGTTATGTTTCTAAACTCTTTCAAATGAAGAAGTTGAATTTGTGTGCACACAAAAACAATGATGGGAAACATATTCAAATAGGGTAAGAATATAATTCTTAAAGCCTGAATTAATTATCAAAAATAAAGATTTGAATACATTAACAAAAAGTATTCAGATATATAGGACCTAAAACATCTATTCAATACCTGAACATGGTTTAAAACACAACAAATTAATCCATTATATTTTTATCCTATTAGACTTAACAAAACTCATTTAAATAAAGTACCAATTCTAAACTAAGACTACTTAAAATGAATGAAAAAGAGAGGAGAATATATAGAATCCTCTGAAATAGAAGATAAGAAATAAAAGTAACAGTGCAAAAGTAGATACTTTGTACAAAGCTATATCGCCATTGTGTATAATGAAAGGTTAAGCATATATTGTTATATATCTTATGTAGAAGCTGGAATCTCTCCCATTGTTACATACTCTCCATGTTAGTATAATTATGTATAGAGTAATGATATATTTTTAGTTGAAAGTATCATTGATTTTCTAATTTTTTTCAGCATATATATATGATTAACAATATATATATACATATACATATGTCAAATTACATATCCATAATAATAAATAATATTGAGAAAAATTTAGCTAAAAAGTTATGCAATATATTTAATCGGATCTAGAATCGAGTTTGAGTTAAAGGACCTTATCGACATTTAGAGTCGGATTAACTTCAGTTCTAAATTCGGATTAAAAAAAATGACTCAATCAACAATTAAGATCGGATAAGGGACAAATTTTATCCTACCCAACTCGATTCATGCTCACCTAGCAAAGATCATGTATACATTGCATTATGAGATACAGTTAAGTGAATATGCAAAAAGTGAAAAATGAAGAGTGAGAATAATTTTAGGAAGAATAAATGAAGAGTAATGTTTTAGATATTTTGAATGATATCCTATAATTTTGTGAAAATAACTTTTGAATAACATAAATACTCGTAGTAATGTGAATAGTCCATTTCATTAATAATAAGATAGATTATATGTAACTAGTGTTATTTTGATGCCATATGAAGTGATTATAATCAGCGATATGAAGTGATTATAATCAGCAATGAATGCAACTACTATAGTACTAATAGTTCTTTCTGCGTAGCTACACTCACCTATCCGAAAGCTATGGTTACAAGTTGTAAAGGAGCAATCTAGATTCTTTATAATTAAATTCAGCTGCATTGAGCCATAATCAATGGTAGTAATTAAGTACTATTAGTAACGTGTAGTAATTAAGTACTATTAGTAACGTGTAGATGCATTGTTGACCTTAAAAAAGATAAGACCATAAAATAAACGAAGCCCCTCAGTACAATGAGTCCAGAGGCTAGTTAGTGAAAAATACATGAAAAAATAAAAAAATGATAACACTTTTTATTCCCTTATTTTTATTGTTATTATATTTTTGTCCTTAAAAATACAGTAAAAAATTTAATTATCATCTCCGATAATGAAGAGAAATCTGAATCCACTGCAATGACATAGAACTCCAAAATTCATAACCTCCCCTCCTATCCCATGTTGTACATCTGTACCTCTTTCTCAGCTATATCATCATTATAATTAAATATATTTAGTAAAAGAAAAGGAATAAAAGAAAAAATAAACTACCAAAAAATGGAAACAAAGTAAAAACACAAAAATGTATATTTTGGATCTTATCTATTTGAGCTGTTGATGCATCGCTGGCCTGGTAGTTTTCATTGGGGCTTGCGCTTGTTCACGAGCGTTACCCGACTTTACTTTTCCATTTTCATTTTCCCCTCTCACCTTCTTTTAGTTTAACATATGCACTTTTTAATCAAATTTTTTTTACTCGATCAGTATCATTGTATACAAATAATGATTTGATCCAAAATTATAAGGCCCACTAAATTTAATTTAAAAGTTCAATTCATTAAACAAATAATTATTAAAACAGATAATCACATAAATTGAAAATAATGGATTTTGTTTATACAAAAAAATTCTTGAAGAATGAGATTTCTCTCCAACGTTGAAAAAGGAAATATTATGAAAAACAAAAGCAAGAAACAAAATATAATAATAACTATATCATTCTATTATTACACTCATATTCCCTGAGTTTTTGTAAAATTACATAAATCACTCCTCATTTTTTTACACCTACACAAACCTCATGTAGTTTTTATACTTTCATTACACTGACCACCCCACATGATAAATAAGTGTAATATTTTTAACAAAAAATGTGATAAATGCAATTATGTTATACAAAATATGGTATATTGTGAGGAAAAATCCAAATAATATACAAATAAATATATGTTTATTATTTTTTCTTATAAAATGCAATAACAATTCTAAAGATATATTGTGTAAATTGCTCTTATACTATATCGTAACGAACCAAAAATAATAAAGAGGTATCAACTCATATATTATTTGGATTTGTCTTCACAATATACCATATTTTGTTTAACTTAATTGCATTTATCACATTTTTTTTGTTTAAAAAATTACATTTATTTCTCATGTAGGGGTGGTTAGTGTAATGAAAGTATAAAAATTAGGGGGTCTGTATAAGTTGGTATAAAAAAATGATGGGTGATTTGTGTAATTTCGCTAAAACTTAGACGTATCAGTGTAATTTACTATTCTATTTACATTTGTAATCATATTTTTATTATTAAAATTAAGAATAAAAATAGATCTTGTATCTCCAATATCTGAGAGGACTCGTGCTCATTCTTGTACATTATTTATTAGTAATTAAAAACTAAAATATGAGTTATAGATAATAGTGCAAGAATTTTCCTCTTCTTTGAACCTCATAATATTTACCTGAAGGATTAAACATTTCTATTTTTGATACTACAATATCTATAAAGTTTTAATTCATATTTGGCGTGGCTCTAATGAAGCACAACTAGTACCATAGTACTATCTGCAGTAGTGAAAAAACCCCAAACCACAAATCACTCCCTCTACACACTTACCCTCTAAGCTTGTGTTTTTTGAGCAGCACTTCTATTCTCTAATCAATATGAAGAGAGAGCATCACCATCTTCATCCCAATCCAGGTGACTCATCATCTTCCATGTCAGCTGCTACCACCGGAAAATCAAACCTCTGGGAGGAAGACATCAGCGGCGGCGGCGGCATGGATGAGCTTCTCGCGGTGGTGGGATACAAAGTTAGATCATCAGATATGGCGGAGGTAGCTCAGAAAATAGAACAACTGGAAGAAGCTATGACAAATGTTGAAACCAACATTTCTTCACTCTCTTCGAACACCGTCCATTACAACCCATCAGATATCTCCACGTGGCTTGAATCCATGATTTCTGGGCTCAGTCCATCACAACACCAAGTTCAAGACGATTCCTTCTTTACTTCAACAACTGAATCCTCAACCATCACTTCCTCTTCTGACTATGACCTCGAAGCTATCCCTGGTAAAGCAATTTACACTAACATCAATAATAACAACATTGACAAACAACCGAAGCGGATGAGAACTTTATTATCATCCTCTTCCAGTCGGCCAATTGTACTGGCCAACTCGCAAGAGAATGGAATTAGATTAGTCCATACTTTATTGGCTTGCGGCGAGGCCGTAAGCCAAAACAACATGTCTATTGCGGAAGCCTTGCTTCACCAGATCGGGTTTCTTGCTTTGTCGCAACCTGGCGCGATGCGTAAGGTTGCGACTTATTTCGCTGAAGCTCTTGCTCGGCGAGTCTACGGGCTCTACCCTGAAACGCCGTTGCTCAACCAAAACAGCAACCACCACCTCTCCGAGATGCTTCAGATCCATTTCTATGAAACCTGTCCTTACCTCAAATTCGCGCACTTCACTGCGAATCAAGCTATACTAGAAGCTTTTCAAGGGAAGGACCGTGTTCATGTAATCGATTTCAGTATGAACCAAGGGATGCAATGGCCGGCGCTGATGCAAGCACTTGCGCTTCGTCCCGGTGGTCCTCCGGCGTTCAGGCTTACCGGAATCGGACCTCCGGCAATGGACAACTCCGATCATTTGCAAGAAGTTGGTTGGAAACTCGCTCAGCTTGCAGAAACGATTCACGTCGAGTTTGAATTTCGTGGATTGGTGGCTAATAGTCTCGCGGATCTGGACGCGTCGATGCTTGAACTCAGACCGAGTGAGACCGAGTCAGTGGCAGTTAACTCAGTATTCGAGTTTCATAAGCTCTTAGCTCGTCCCGGTGCGGTGGAGAAGGTTCTCTCTGTAGTGAAAAATGTTAAACCGGAAATCGTCACAGTTGTTGAACAAGAAGCGAACCATAACGGACCGGGTTTTCTGGACAGGTTCACTGAGTCATTGCATTATTACTCAACAATGTTTGACTCGCTTGAAGGATCAACACCATTGGAGTCACAAGATAAGGTGTTGTCAGAGGTTTATTTAGGGAAGCAAATCTGTAACGTGGTGGCGTGTGAAGGGCTGGACCGGGTTGAGAGACACGAGACTTTGAACCAGTGGAGAACCCGGTTCGGTTCAGCAGGTTTCATTCCGGTTCATTTGGGTTCAAACGCGTTTAAACAAGCGAGTATGCTATTGGCTTTATTTGCTGGTGGAGATGGATACAGAGTTGAAGAGAATAACGGTTGTTTGATGTTGGGTTGGCACACAAGGCCCTTAATTGCTACCTCCGCATGGAAACTCGGTGATGTAACTCAGTGACTCAACTCATCGAGTTGAACCTTTTTTAATTTTACTGTTTTTAATTTAAATTTCAATGGAAGTTTGATGTGGGTAGTGCATGATGTGCTATGCTGAGCTGTATGTTGGGCCCACCATTGTCCATTTCTCTGTTAATTTTCCTTTTTTTCAGGTTAGGCTCTTTATCTTAATTTCTTTTTTTGGGGTTGGGTTAATGGGTTGGAATCTCTTGTACCTTTCAGGGTTGGAAATCAAGAAATGGTTAATGTGTATTTATTTATGTTTTTCTGATATATCTATATAGCTTGCTGATAATAATTAGAATCTTTTCCTTTTTGGAGCATTGTGATTTTTGTGAATGAAATTGGTGAAGAGGTATAGTTGTCAAATTAAGAATGATGATACAGTCACCAGCATTGTCCTAGTGACGGGATAAAGATATGTTGTTCCCAAACATGTTCCAAGTCAGTTCTAAGTCAGTTCTGTGTGAATCATAACATGGCATGTTAGTGACTTTTTCTATTTTTGTTTCATATCATTGGTTTGGGACATTGTGGGGACATGCTTGAGAATAACATATAGTTGTTCATCACTGGAAGGTAGTCATACATCCAGAAAATGATTAGCTCCTTATCACAATGTAAGAGAATAGTTATACCAAAAAAAGAATGATGGTGTTGTCTGGGCCATGAAGCCAGCAAGAATTGATGGAAATGGAATGGCACAGAGAAAGGTTACCAAAATGAAGAATGAGGGACAAGGTGCTTTGCATTATAACAGATAAAGCAGGTTTCCCTGTGTGCGATACATACAGTTACATAATATTCTAGAGAGTTGAAGTTGAAGTTGAAGTTTTACACAGTCATCTAAGTGGATGGAACTGTAACTCATGAACTTATATGGTATCACAAAAAATTACTGCTATCTCAACCGAATCCTCTTTTATGTCAGAGAAAGCACAATCATCATCGGAAAGTTATAAAATAAAGATATTTATAGAGAGTGAATCAGAGAAGGATCAAAGGATCAATTATTAATATCAAGATCTTCATTGTGCTGTTCACCTTGAAAAGTCTCACCTTTTTAATTGTTACTCCTCTGTAATTATTGTGGTACACACAGCACATTCTTGCTTTTGCAACATCTTTTCCTTTCTTTAGTCCTGTTTAACTTTCAGGGCAAACTTTTCTTGGTTTATTTCAGATTTTCTGATATATTTCAGTATCTTCAAGAGGGTGTAACAACCAGTCTGCATGACCCTTCTCCAATATATGTGCAATTTTAATACTATTGTTTATGTCTAACATGTAAAGTATCCAAAGAGTATAACAGTAATGTTGTTTGGGGTGTGACATGAAGTTGTGGAAAATTTTAGAAACAACAGAGTGTTAACATTTTTTTTTGTACTACTAAGAGTATCCCTTACTTATGGATAAATAACTAATTATTCTTGGATTGCATGGTTGCCTCTCTCAACAAATATCATTCTTAGGAATCAAACCTTCGACCATTTTGATATTTATGTGAATTCAGCAGACGTTAGGATCAATGCCTCGTTGGATTGGTAACTGGTTGTTAACTTTGATTGTACTTGCCGGGCTACAGAATACTAGCATTGGGACTCCAGGAATCTCGAGTTCCTGAGATGAGAGATGACCACCAATTTTTACTTTATCTTTCAGGCAGAATCTAATTTATTAATAATTTTTCTCAATTTTAAACCTGGACACTCTGGCAAGTGCAGGTTGCATATTTCAATTTCCTATGCTGTACTCACTGCATTCTATAGTGTAATTAAAACAAATAATAAATGAGCATAGTATTCTCATCACATGCACGAGCTGTTGTAGTATTGCAATCTCATAGCATGTACTGTTGAGTAGTAATTTATTTGAACAGTGTAAAATCCTAGTTCGTCAAGAGAGTTGAGATTCTCCGGTAAGGAAATTCTGTTTTTTACTCTTAATTTTAAGAATAAAAAATATCATTACAAATATAAATAGAAAAATATAATTATCATTACTTTTTACTTTGTTTTTCAAAATACTTTCCTCTTCAGCTCTAGAAAGGAGCCATACTCTGGTCACACACTGAGGACATTGTAACATTAAATAAATCCTAAGATAATATTTTCAGTTTATTTATAGAATCCTTCTTAAACAAACTGAAATGTTCATTTATTTGGCCAACCCATCTTACATTACAAAAATACATATTGATTGATTAAAAGTATGAAAACATAAAAAGGAACAATAATTGAGTGTTGACAACCACAAACATAAAATGCAATATGGTGACACATCCCTCCATGCCCATCTTATAGGATGAAAAGAAACAATCATATGAACCAAAAAAAGACTCACTCATCAGTATTTGTCAACATAGGAGGTGGCATGTAGTAATTAGTATTTGCAGGCCAGTAGATGAGTCAATGAATGAAAGATGCATATGTAACAGTGTAACACTAACATTCATATTGGTTTTTACATATATGTGGTCACTTTATAATTATTATAAATAATGCACATATAGTATAAAGTTGTTAGGTTAGGTGTTGGTCTAGTGATATAAAATCTTTTTAGATCTTTATGATGATGAAAAGATTAATGATTCGATTTCTGGGAGCAACACTTTGTTAAAAGTGCTAAACATATATACCAAAAATGTTTAGTTTCTTATTTAAATAGTGTGAAAATATACTCTTGCTAGTACAAAAAATAAATATTTGTTGGGTGCTCCACCAAAATTTTATTCTATGAGCAACTAGTCCTCATATCAATTTACCTGTTTCAATGCTCCACATGCTGCTATGTACTTTATTATCTTTCCCCCATCCTTTTCTACCTACGAGAAAGCAGATTATGAAGGTCTCTTTCAGTTATCTTATACATAAGTCATTTATTTGAAAAGGAAAAAGGTGAACATAAAAAATATCTTCATATATTAAATCTTCTTATGAGTGATACCAAGCAAGACAAGTCAAACCAATATTGCTGCTTGCTAGGCACATAACTGCAACTGGATCATTAAAGAAAAATATGTCTAAGCAAAATTCTTTAGACAAAGCATTCCTCAAATAAATACTATTAGACAATAAGACCAGATTTCTATTATTATATATATTAATATATGTATGAAAATATGTCACAAGAAATTTCGAAAAGTAAGTAACTTTTCCGGTATTTACAAAGTCTTTTTAGTTTGAACTAATCACTTTCGAAGTAAAGAAATTTCTGAAGTAAACTTTCTCTACCAATGAACTATTTATGAGGAGTTGGGTCCCTAATATTATGCTTAAAAACATCTACCAATTGTGTTGAATCTTGTTGATAAAGTATGTGAATTTAAGTAAGGGATTAAGTTAGTCAAGCTCATTAATCATTGATTGTGATGGAGTTTCAACAAAGTGTGGAAGGTGTGGATGACAACTAGTACACTGAAGACATGGAATACACAAGTCAAGGTGGTTTGTTCAACAAGGATGTGATGTTGTTTTCGAAATGGATTGCAACATACTAAATGATAATTCGGCGGTGCCTATGCATAAATGCGTGTGGAAATTGTTGGGTGAATCACTTTGGTGAGTGATGGACACAATGTCTCATGCGGAAAAGAATCTTCTCCACCACGTGAGAGATAAGTTATTGTTTTTGCAATTATATTAAAGGGTAAAAATATTATATCATTGTATTTAAAGAATAAAAGTGTCACTCTTCTACTTTTTTTTTCAAGTTTTTTGTAATATATTTGTATGGGAGAGGATATAACTCTTCTATGAGAGGGTGTGAATCACTATTGTGGTCACAACAGTTAAACCATGTGGGGACCTGAATATGACATTGTTCTTGTTGAATAGTAATGTATGATTATTATGGATGCCCTTTAAGAGTTTTCTTTGACCAAACCATGGCATACCCATCTCACAATATCTCCTAATCTTCCACGTTTTCTCCTCTTTAGGTTTTATTTTATTTTCTCCCTTTCTTTATGAGATTCCTAAAATTGATATCTCTATTTTATTTTGATGGGAAACCTTGTTCATCTTTATCCACTTCAGTGCATGTTACGTACCAATACATCTATCCCTTGCTGAAAATATTATTGGAGTTTAGGACTTGCATTTTTCTATTTTTATTTAAAATTTGAAGTTCGGGATTCAGATTAAAGAATAGATAAATTGTTCTAAAACTAGTAATTTAAATTGGTAGAAAATTATATTTATGAAAATTTTGTAAGAGATACTGAAAATTTGCATTGTTGAATGTGCTCCTCACTTAGTTTGTTAGTAATTATAATTACTTGTCACTTGGGTAACATTTTCAAGGGGACGTCCTAAATCACCTCATCAAATTATGGTACATGATGCACTGTCCAAGAGTTTTTCATAATCTGAAATTGCAAGTTTAAAGTTGAAGAATAAATAACATGTTTGAAAAAGCAATTTAAATTGTTATATGATATAAGATTTTTTTAGGAGCAGCTGACGCAATATTTGATTTATATGTGTACTATATTTAATTTGTAAAATATCATAACCGTTCACTTTAGTAACAATTTCTATACAATATCCAATGTGGTGTAAGAGAAACCTCTGAAGATTAAATAGTTAATTAATAATCTATGAATTTAACTTATTTTCTAAAGCTATTAATTTTGCCACATGCATAGAACTATTAATTTTCCCACAATGATTTTTCCTTGTAATAAATGTTGGAAAATAGAGACAATAGTCTATGGACAAGTTTATCTACTAATGTGTTAAGTACGAAAATTACCTTAGATAATAAGGATAATTAAGTATTATTTTACTCCAAAATTATATAATTATCATTCATACTATGTATTGAGTTAAATCATATGCTATTTATTTTTGATGTCATTTTATGTATTAAGAGATAAAAAGGAGTATGCTTTGGTCAAATGAAGGATGCGCCTAACGAGGAAAGTCACATGCACCCATCGCAAGAACCAATCTGAATGAAATATTTGCTTAGTGGAAAGCTCAAGCCCAACGAATTATCTGTTTTAAGATAAATCTAATCAGAATCTTTGAAGATAATCACCCAATCATACCAAAATTAGGATAAGTAGGAGACTATAAAAGTTGCAATCAACACAAAACTCTAGGATTCAAACGACGAACAACTCTCTACAATCTTACTTAGAAGAAAAAGAATGTCAATCACACTTAAGGCTTTGGTTTCCATGAGAATGAGGAGCTAAATGTTTTTGTCTATGATTAGATGTAATTATTTAAACCCGATGTATCTAGTATGTCTATTTTATTTGTTTTTAATACTATTCTATTGCCTTTTGCATCTACTCTTGTTTCTAATGCATGTTTGACTTGATAACTAATGACTGTGAAATTATGTTACGTTTGCATTGCATTTAACTTGCATTTTAGGACATAATTAGGATTTTATGATTGTTTTTAGCTTTTATTTCTCTTTGTCCGGGTTGAGTGCGTGTTTGTGGTTATGTTGTGTAGGTTAGATGGATTGAAGCCAAAAAGAGTAGAGGTTGGATGCAAGAAGATGGAATTCGGTGTTGAGGCTATGCGACCAAAAGAAGTCGTCTTGGAGCTTGGATCAAAGAGAATCATCTTGAAGTGAAATCACCATGATCCAAGGCCAGGCCATGTCCCACACCCATGGCCGTGGATAGCAGATTATATTCATATTTTTTAGATTTGTTTGTTGGGGTTAGCCCAATATTTTGTAATTAGGATAAATAAGGGTTCTCCCTCAAGGATGGAACACACTTTACATTACAACTCTTTAATTTAGAATTGGGTATTCTCTTCTCCACCATGAGTGAGTAATTCCTTTTGTTTATAGGATTGGGGCTATGCCCTTTTACATTTAATAGACACTTGTTCTTACTTCTATTTCATGTTGTGATTTGAATCATTAAACTGAGTTTTATTCGTTTGAGATGTGTGGCCAACAAATTACAACTCTTAGATACATTAGGGAAGGACCGAGAGGTGAACCCAACTATTTGATCATTCAATTATTCAAACTAAAATCCTAATTCACGAGAGTAGTCTTTGGATTCTCGGAGGTTTATGGAATTCCCCTTGCGTTATTACAAAGCGATTCGATAGAAAGATTCAAGTAACTGATTTGATTGATAACTGTATCACGAGAGTGGGTGCAACTTCAATTTAGTACACATGTCGGAGCTCAAGATAGGATGACACATATCAAAGAGCAATTCACCCTCATAACTTAAAGTTCATGAAAATGAGCAAAACAAAGATTTGCAAGTGCAAAGGCGGTAACCTTTATCCTGAGAACTCTTCCTAAATTAGATTTCAATCCTTCTTATTATTTTAATAATTATTCTTGTCAATTGTTCAATTGTACTAAATTCACTTTTAATCCCTATTTGAGTTAAGTATAAATTAATTGTTATAATTAAAGAAATTTTCTAGTCCTCATGGAATCGATATTTTATTACTTGAAGACACAATCATGCACTTGCGACCCCTGAAAATTTTGTAGTCGGGGAGTGTGTCAAAATTTTATAGCCGGGGAGTGTGTCAAAATTTCTTTAATTCTAAATTAATTCTGTACTTAACTGTAGTGTATTACGCATTTTCCTTTTTCTTGGTACCCCTGCAGGTTGCCTATTTAGTTTATGAAAATTTTGAATTACTACTCAGAGCCAGAAAGGACTTTCCGTAGAAGAAGAAGGCAACAAAGAGAAAGAGCAAGAGAAAGACATGCACGTGTATAAACAATGACTGAACGAGATGAAAAACCACTTCGTGACTATGCAACCCCTAATGCTTGTAGTTCACGTCCTGGAATAATCCACCCAACTATTGAGGTGGAGAACTTTTCTTTGCCATATGCTCTAACCCAAATGGTGATGCAAAACCAATTTGGAGGAGGAGCTCATGAATATCCAAATGCCCATATTGATTAGTTCTTTGAATTCTATGAGACAATAAGGATCCATGAGACTTCTGAAGATGTCATTCATCTCTGCATTTTTCCATATTCCCTTAGAGACAAAGCTAAGACATTTTTAAGGAATCCAAACTGTGCACTATAAGCACCTCATCCAAAACTTTAGTCAAAATGATTGAGAGGCCTGAGAAATATTAAATGAGCTGATTGAAGCTTTCCCTCATCATGGCATCCCACCTTGAATTATGGTTCAAAACTTCTACAGTGGACTAGACTTTCCATCACATCAATTGCCAGAATCTTTGACAAGTGGTTCCTTAATGTGCAAAGGAATTGATGCTACTTCAAAGATCATAGAGAATATGGTTTTCAATCATCACCATTAGGTGAATGAGAGGAGACATCATCCAAAGAGAGGCTCTAGTACACAATACTCAGGAAATCAAATGGAAAATACAATTTCCACGGTGGAGAACCTTTCTCAAAAGTTTGGAAAACTGGAAAAATATCATGTTAATGCTATTGGGTCTATAACGTTAACATGTGAGGGGTGTGGAGCAAAAGGGCATGAGTGGTTTGAATGCAAACAATTCACTGAACTTGTACATGGAGCTTGGGTCAATGAACAACCTGAATCATGCAATTACTACGACTAGAAGGAGAGGAATGGGCAACAATTCAACCCACCATATAGGCAGAACAATCTCAACCTTTCTTGGAGAAGCAACAACACTCTAAATAGGGGTAGCAAGGCTAGCAGCCGGTGGGCTGACCCGTTTTTTTCCTTTTCAAAATACACATTTATAACAAACTCAATCACAACTTCAAAAATAAATAATCAACCTGCCTCATAAATGTCATTTAAAACAAAAAATCACAAACCAAAGTCCATAATCTCACAATAACATATCTCTTAGTTTAAAACTTGTAAGTTCTAAACAACAAGCCAACATAGTCTTAAAGTTTTAGACTTCTAGTTCACAATAAAGCTTCCAACTCCTAAGTTTTAAACATTAGATACTCTATTGGAAGAATATGCCTCCACTTTTCTATTACTACCACCATTAATATCTTTCAAATCTTCTTCTTCTTCTTCATCATCTACATTATGTACATGATTAAATTAATATATTCTTATAAAAATAATTAACTAACAAATAAATGATAACTAAATTGAAAATAAATAAATTACCTTCACAAACAAACCATTCAACCAATTTAGAGCACAAATCAAATCTTCCACATTTTTGGATAAAAGTCGACTTCTATACTTGTTAAGAACAAGTGAAGCAATGTTAAATGCAGATTCAGATGCAATAGTTATAATATGAATGCAAAGCAAGTCACGTGCCATGATTGATAGGTCTGGAAATCGACTTTTATTTTCCTTCCACCATTATAGCACATCCAAATAATTGTTATCTTTAAATTTTAAAGATGACTCCTCTAAATAAAGATCAAGTTATGATTTTCCCGTTTTTTGGCAAGTTGCGTCTTGTGCCTATCGAGTTCCAATTAAATAATTTCATTTGTGTCTTTGTTTTGATTTTGAACCCTAAACTAAAATCCTAAAACATGTTCGTCCCCTCCGTGACCCGTCTAAAAAACGGGCTTCTAAACCAGGTTGAATGTGGGTTTTTGGGCTAAAATACCTAGCCCGACCTGCTAAAAATTCAATCCAAATGGGTTGGCCTGCCGAGCCAAGCATATATTGCCATCCCTAACTCTAAATCATCAACATCATGATGAGCAATGTAATAGGAAACTTACAACAATGTTTCCACAAATACAATCTTCTCCCATTGATCCTACTCTTAAAACACTAATGGATGGTCAGGAAAAATTGCTTATTAACCAAAATGAATTTCTTGAACAAAGATGTTTCCAGGACAGCCATAAAAAATCCAAATAACGACAATTGTAAGCCTGTCAAAATAAGAAGTGGAAAGGAACTAAGTGATATTCCTCAAACTAGGAAAGATGCACAAGTGGAAGAAGAACATATTGAGACACAACTCCCCGAAGGGGAACAAAATTTAAAAAAAATGTCTAAGTATGTAACTCCGCCACCATATGTACCACTAGTTCCTTTTCCTTATATATTAGCAATGGAAAAATTAAAAAAAATAGATTTGGTAAATTTTTGGATATTCTTAACAAAATTATACATCAACTTGCCTTTTACTGAGGCACTGCAGGAGATGCCTGCATATACAAAATTTCTTAAGGATATTTTATTTATAAAAGAAGACTAGAGGATTATGGAACAATTGCTTTAATTTAGGAGTGCAGTGCTTTAATTCAAAATAAATTACCTCCTAAATTAAAAGATCCTGGTAGTTTTTCTATCTCATGTTTAATGGGAACCACTAGTTTTGGTCATGTCTTATATGACTTGGGGGCATGTTTGAGTCTTATGCTCTTATCCGTGTGCAAAAAGTTGAAAGTGGATGAACTAAAACCCACTACTATATCACTTCAATTAGCGGGTAGGTTAGTTAAATTCCCTATAGGCATTTTGGAGGATGTTCCTATCAAATCCCAATCATACTAGGTAAACCCTTTTTGGCTACTCCTAATGTTATAATTGATGTAAATAATGGAAAACTTTCCATGAGAATAGAGGATAAAAGGTTGAATTTGATATTGCTAAATATATTAAACAACTTTCTCTTGAGGATTCATGTTGTAGGGTTGATATGCTAAACCAAGTTGTGAAAGAGGAAGGAACTAGAGTGCAATTTAAGGAGATACATGGTAGATGGTGATACTTCAGATGTTGATGAGGAAATGGCTGAGGTTATTGAATTTCTGAACTCAAGCCCAACACTTCTTCACAACCCGCAAGATGAGAACTTGAAGGTAATGCCTAAATATAAAGATCGGGAGGAGGGGAAAACACCTAAAATTCAATTAAAAACACTCCCCTTGCCCTCATATATGAATTTCCTAGACCCAATTCATTTTATGTAGTTGTTGTTAATGCTAAATTAAATAAATTGGAAACTAAAAATTGCTAAGGGTCCTGAGAATGTATAGGAAGGTAATATGATACATATTGGATGATATTAAGGTCATAAACCGTTCTTTTTGCATGCATAGAATTTTCATGGAACCTAACCATAAAACTTCAATTGAAAACTAGAGGAGACTATATGAGAGAAGTGGTTAAGAAAGAGGTAGTGAAACTTTTAGATGTTGAAGTAATATACCCTATATCTGATAATGAATGGGTGAGCCTAGTTCACATAGTTCCTAAAAAAAGTGGAATGGTTGTTGCAAAAAATGACAAAAATGAATTAATACCAACTAGAACAGTCACATGTTAACGAATGTGCATTGAATATAGAAAATTAAACACAACCACTAGGAAAAATCACTTCCCCTTCATTCATTGATCAAATGCTTGAAAGACTTGCTACACATGTATATTTCTACTATTTAATTGGGTTCTCGAGATTTCATCAAATATCCATTCACCCTGAAGACCAACAAAAAACTACTTTCACATGTCTTTATGACACTTTTGCATATAGGAGAATGTCTTTTGAGCTATGTAATGCCCCAACCACTTTCCAAAGATGCATGACTGCAATATTTTATGATTTTATAGAAAACGTAATGAAAGTTTTTATGAATGATTTTTTCATTTATAAACTTTCATTTGATAATTGTTTAACAAACTTAGACAAAAATATTGCAGAGATGTGAGGAAGTGAATCTTGTATTAAATTGGGAAAAATGTCACTTCATGGTGCGCGAGGGTATTATGTTGGGCCATTTAATTCCAAGAATAGAGATAGAGGTGGACATGGCAAAATATGTAGTAATAGAAAATATGCTACCACCAATTAACCTAAAGAGTGTTAGGAGTTTCTTTGGCCATGCAAGATTTTACCGCAGATTCATAAAAGCTTTTTCAAAAATTGTGAAACCCCTTTCTAACCTTTTGATGAAAGATACTACATTTGATTTTAGTGTTGCTTGCCTAGAATCATTTTGGAGTTTAAAGGAGGCATTGATCACTGCACCAATATTGCAATTACCAGACTGGAATCTTCTCTTTGAAGTGATGTGTGATGCTAGTGACTATGATGTGGGAGCAGTGCTGAGTCAAAAGAAGGAAAAGAAGATGCATGTCATATACTATGCAAGCAAAACACTTGATGGAGCTGAAGCCAACTATGCCACTATAGAGAAGGAGCTACTAGCCATTGTATTCGCAAGAATCTGATCTGGAGATTTTTGACATAAATGGGACAGATAATCCAGTTGCAGATAACATATCTCGGCTTGTAAATCCAAGTGGAGGGGAGGATGACATACCTATTGATGATTCATTTCCAGATGAGTAACTCATCCTTCTTGCCACTATAGAGGCACATTAGTTTGCTGACTTTGTCAACTATTTGGTCAACAAGATTCTTCTACCTGAAATGACACCGCAGTAGAAAAAAATTTCTTCTCATATCTGAAGAAGTATATATGATATGATCCTTACCTCTACCAACTCTGTGTTAATAATATTTACAAAATATGTGTTCTAGAAGAAGAAGTGCCAAAGATCTTGAGATGTTGTCACTTTGCCTCTTGTGGAGGCCATGTTAGTACTTTGAAAACAATAACAAAGGTATTCCATTGTGTCTTCTTTTGGCCACAAATATTCAGAGATGCAAATATTTTTTTTCTCACATGTGATTCTTGTCAAAGGGTGGGGGACATATCAAAAAGGCATAAATGGCCAATGAACCCCATCCTCGAGGTAGAAATATTTGATATATGGGAAGTTGACTATATGAAACATTTTCCTACTTCAAATAACAACAAATATATATTGGTGGCAGATGATTATGTTGCTAAGTAGGTGGAGGCAATTTCATCTCCACACACTGATGCTAAAACAATTATCAATCTGTTTACCAAAATCGTATTTCCAAGGTTTGGGGTTCCAAGGCTGGTTATTAGGGACAGAGGCTCAAACTTCATTGAAATATATTTTTAAAACCTCTTGAAGAAGTATGATGTTTCTCATCGTGTTGGTACCCCTTACCACCCTCAAACAAATGGTCAAGTGAAAGTATCAGATCGTGAGATTAAGAGCATATTGGAGAAGACAGTATCCTGAAGTTGGAAAGATTGATCCTCAAATCTTGATGATGTTTTATGGGCTTACCGTATTGCATATAAAACACCTATTGGTATGTCACCATTCAGGTTGATTTATGGTAAGTCATGCCACCTTCAAGTGGAACTAGAGCATAAGGCATACTAGGTAGTCAAATTTCTAAACTTTGATTTGAAAGTTGTCAGAGAAAAGAGGAAATTCCAACTGCAAGAGTTGGAAGAACTACAGTTGGATGCTTATGAGAATGCTCACACTTACAAAAAAAGAACAAAAAGATGGATGACAAACACATGCACCGTAGAGAATTCCAAGTAGGGGAACAAATTCTCTTATTCAACTCCAGATTGAGGCTCTTTCCAGGGAAGCTAAAGCTTAGATGGGCAGGTCCGTTCAGAGTCACTAAGGTCTACCCTTATAGAATAGTTGAGCTATGAAATGAGGAAATGGGAAACTTCGAGGTGAATTTTCAACATTTGAAGCATTATCTGACAGATGAACGTCTAGAGAAATAAACAAACATAGCCCCCTTGAACCCTACATGAGCTGCAAGGATCAACCGTCAAGCTAATGATGTTAAATGAGCGTTTCATCAGAGGCAACCCACTCTAGAGGTACATTTTTTAGTTTATTAATTTTAGTGTTTTAGTGTCGGCTTTAGTGACTTCCTAAGTTCGAAGCCTTTGTAGGGGATGTATATAGTGTCGTCCACAAAAAAATCATATACTCGAAAAAACAACTACAGGAAAAGTGCTAATACGACCTTGCCTATTAGTTGCCACTTTTCAAAATGAGTATTTGCACCTGGTCCATCTAGGACGTATAGGTCATTTGGGATCTTTTCCCCCTCTTCTTTTGTAGGTACTTTCACTACACCCAATGAAATCGACCACTTATAATTGACACATGAGCTAGAAGCACTTCCTACCTAACTCGTGAGTTGTCTTTTTCTTTTTCTTTTTGTTTATATTTTTACATTGGGGACAATGTAAATTTCTAAGTTTGAGTGAGTTTTGCATTTAGATAGTTCATTCATGTCATGCATACCATATACATTTTAATTTTTTTAGGTTGAATATTCATATTATCATGCATTACCATATGTTTAATATATGATCTATCTTCTGCTTTGTTCTATGTGTTGTTTGTCTGCTTTAAATGAAAACGTATGCATGAATAATAATTGTTGATATGTGACCCATTGAAAAAAAAAACTTTTGATAGAATAATAACATGAAAGATATTAGATTTGACAATTGTAAATTAATTTTGGTTTAGTAAAAGTCTTTGCTTCACAACTATTGCTGAATATACCAAATGTGAGAAACTGGGGCCAAACATATTAAGGATTCTAATTTAAATTGATAATTGCATAAAAACCAATTTTCTTTCATGAGTGCATAATTTACTATGATTGTACATTCTAGAACTTGATTTGTGAGTGTTTCAAGATTGAAGTCTGTTTGTATGCATTATAATGATAGAGATAATTATAACTTTTCTTTTGAGCTTCAACCGCTTACTATAAACATTGAAAAACCATTAGTTGCCCACTTTTGAACCTGGACTTTACTAATGTTTCATAGCTACTCAAATGAGGGTTTGTGATAATTTGTCATGTTTGGTTGAAGCAATGAGAAAGGTAAAAAGACCATGTATAGTGAAAGAATCCATAAAAAGGTAAAATAAAATTCATCATTTCTCTTTTAGAAAATCATAAGAATGAATAAAAAAATGAAAAAAAGTTAATAATACAAAGTATACAAAAAGAGAAAAGATTGAAAAAATATGTTGTAAAGAGAATGGTTGGTCGAAAAAGGATCATATGATAAAGTAAAACCTATTAAGATAATCTCAATGCTTCAATCGGATGTCTAAAAAGTTTAAGTATTTTGGAAAAAATGTAAGCTTTTTGAATTACCATTTCTTTGTCTATCCCACCTTAAATCATTCACCTTGGCCTCATCACAACCATTTAAAGACCTCTTGATTTTTGCATGCATTCAAATACACTCATTGAAGATTTGGTATATAATCAAGCCTATGGTAATTTAATTTCATGAAATTTTTTGAGCAAAACACCATGACATTTAAACACATGAGAGTGGTGAGAGAAGAGTGACCCTAATTCATGCACTTGTTAGGATTCAAAGACTTAGATTTAATTGAATTTGTTTACGATTGTCTTATCTTGATTTATGGATTGTTTCAAAACTATCATGAGATTGCTTGTTATTTTGGATCATAGTTTCTATATTGTTATTCATACATGATTGTGAAAGTTAGACGTAATAATTGCTTCAGGACAAGCAAGAGATAAGCTTGAGGAGATTTGATAAATGTGAAGTTTTGTTACATTTGCATTTTTAGGACATAATTAGGACTTTATGATTATTTTTAGTTTTTATTTTTCTTTGTTCGGGTTGAGCGGGTGATTTTGGCTATATTGTACAGGTTGGATGGATTGAAACAAAAAAGAGTAGATATTGGGTGCAAGAAGATAGAAATCAGCGTTGAGGCTATGCGGAGACCAATTGAAGGGCCAAAAGAAGTCGTTTTGGATCTTAGATCGAAGATAATCATCTTGAAGTGAAATCGTCACGATCCACGACCAGACCGTGTCCCACACCCATGGTCGTGGATAGTAGATTATATTCCTATTTTTTAGATTTGTTTTTAATACTATAACATTGTTTTTCGTGTCTGCTCTTGTTTATAATGCTTGTTTGACTTGATAACCCAATTTAAGATTTAAGGTTTGAATGTGTATATTAGAAATTTCATGTTTAACCTAGAGTATATGATATAGTAACATGTTAATTCTTGGAAATAAATTAATTGAACTAGTTGTTGAAACACTCAACTTATTATGATTGATTACTTTATCAAGGGATTGAAAATTGGTTAATTCAATTATAGATCTGTATATTGAAGAAATTGATAAATAGATTGGAATTGATGATAAAAAATTATATTAATATACATCTTTATTATGTTATTACAAATTGGATACTAGACATTGAATAGTGAAGTTTAATAACAGGTTCTTCACCATTCAATCTACTATCATGAACCATTTACTCTTGCTTTAATTTTAGTTTCATTAATTAAGTCTTCCGAACAATGTTCTTTATCACCCAATTTAAGTAAGTTTACTAAACAATTTAATATCAACCAAGTTCTTGCGTATACAATAACTCTTTATGCTTCTTTTGACAACTTGTTTGGTTAAAATAACAATAAATTTGTCGATTAGCAAATGACACCAGGGACTTGCGTCTAGATATTATTATTTTAGCAAATTCCATTTTCTTGGTGTATTTTTAATTTCATGTTTATTTCATCTTATTCTCTTCTTGGTAGTCTTTATTTTTTATGCAAATATTTGATAAATATAGAAGAACTGATGTTGGAGAACTTATAAGAATAATCATCTTTACAATGTTATTAAATGTTGGATACTTAGAGGCCGAATAGTGAAAGCTAATCACATATTTTTTACCATTCAATTTATTAAAGTCAACTTTTACTTTTGCTTTAATTTTAGTTTCATTAATCTTACAAACAAAACTCTTTATTTCTCAATTTAATTAAACATAATAAACAATCTTATATCAACCAAATTCTCTTGGAGACAATAACTCTTTATAATTCTTTTAACAACTTGCTTATTTAACCAATTTGCCTATTAGAATAATATTAGTTCATAACTATGTAGGATAAATTACAAACTTGTTGCAGAATTATATAAAGGACTAAACTTATTTACACTCATTAGGTATGGACACCTGTAAGCTTTTTCTTTCTTTTCATTTTTCAATGGTAATTTCTCTTTTACCACCTTTTGTTAATTCTGTTTCTTTTCATCGCTATTTTTTGTTTTGCTTAATAATTTTCTGTTGATGTTTCTCAACTCGTGTTGTTTGTTTAATTCCATTTAAGACGAAGGCTTTCCTTCCCAATTTCAAAGGCATAATAAGCATCTTTCTGTTATGACTTAACCATTTTCTTTTATTTTGCTCTTTTGTATTCTATAGGTCATTTGATGTTGACATTGTAACTTATATTACGTAAGCTTCATCATGTTTTATGCAACCATGAGAGCCTGCAATTGTCTTGAAGAGTAAAATCACCAGACTCGAGGACAGAAAAGATTAAAATAACAATTTTGGAAATTGTTATTGGGAAATCATGTAGTGGATTGTGCATTTTTTGATTGAGAAAAATATATATCTGGATGAGTTTTATATACTATCAATTTATTATTTATCATTCATTTTTAATCATGACATAATGAAAAAATAATATAAATGAATGGTGAATGAGATACTGACTTACACCGTAAATATATAAATATATTACACTCATTTTGAATTGATGACCTAATAGTTTCTTCTCATGTGGTATGTCCTCCTTCCCAAGCTTTCATATCTACTTATTTATGTAATTAATTTGAGGGTTTATGATTCAAGGTTTTGTCATTGAGCTATTACCCATCACTATGCCTGGGTTCTAACATAGCCGACAGTGGTGACTTTGGACGCAACTTCATTTTGAAAGGATACATGATCACTTTGTTACATTAATTGAATTTAAGCATTGTCTAATTATAAATTTGTGTTACAGAATTTCATTTCATTTCTAAGGTGTGTGAAGGATCAATTTTGTTTGACTCATATGAAGAAAAAACAGAGAATAAAAACAAATAAATAATCTAAAAAGAGATGAATTAGGTTGACTATTAAATTTTGATTTGTAAGGGAGATAGAATATTTTACCTAGAAAATAGGACAATATAAATAGTTGAAGTTTTTAAGGCATGATACATTATTATTTATTAGTAATATTTCGTTTTAAAAGAATTAAAAATACTTATGTTCTATTACGCCAGATTTAATATTCAACAACGCTTAAAATAATAATTCTATAGTTGTTTACGTTTGACGTCTATGTGAATACAATAGGATGTAAGATTAGATTCTATGACGCTTTTGTAACATTGTAGAAAAGGAAAATATAAGGTATTTTTCAAGAAAATGTTGTAGAATCCTTAAATAAATAATGTTTTTTTGAAAAGGTGTATTAGAACGTCTATATATGACTACATTTGGTAGAGAAAGTGTTGTTGTATAAAGCAAATCTACAATGCTTTTTTTAGTGATTAACAAAGTTTACACACAAATCTTGTTAACTTTGTGTTATTAAAACTCAATTCTGACATAGTGTTCGTACAATTTAAAACCAAATGAATAGTTATGGTTAATTTTGCAATTGCATCGGGAAATTGAAAACCAATAAAATAAATTTTGATAGGACAATACGAATAGGTATTGTTTTTAAGAGTAAATACATTTTCATTTATTTATGATATCTTGTTTTAGAATCAAAATCTTATTTTCATTTAAAATTAAATCGGAATATTCAAGGATAAATATGGAATGATATTGGAGTTGCATTACAAAATTAATGGTCAATAATAAATAAAATAACATATGATTTGAATGCCTTTAATGTGCTTTACCTATAGATAGGGATGTCAAACACAATATAAAAACACACAAGAAAAGATATTGGAAAACTCGAAAGAACCTATTTTTCTACCTACACAACTATTAAGGTCAACCTAATTATTTCTCTATTGACTATGGTGCCAATTTTGTATTCCATCACTACCTGTGTCTCGGAGTCACCCCCAATCCTTAGCTTTTCATTGTGTTGCTACATCCGTTCCATTTGCTCATTTGTGTGTGATGTCCTATCTTTTATTCATTTTTATTCAATGTTGAGATTATATTCTTTTTTATATTAATTTATTCATACAAAATTTTAATTATTACTGGTGATTTGTTTATGATTCGCATGTTATTTATTGAGTTTATTTAATTTAATATTTTAATAATATTAAAATAACACTAAAATCAATAAAGTAACACAAATATTTTAATAATAATTAAAAATTTAAAGTAAAGCATGAATTACATAATATTTATCCTCAATTACAAAAAATTCATATAAAAAACTCATAAAATAATTTATAATAAAGCTGGAGGAAATGTGTGATTTAACATATTTTTCTCAGACTATCATTGAGCTATCGTGTTACACTTCTATTTGATAAAATTTAAATTAAAAATGAAATATTAAATAAAATATTTTGACATAATAATTTATAATAAAAATATATTAAGTATAGAAAACCTTTAAAATAATAACTACAACGATAATGGGAATAATTTTTTTTATTTAAAAACAAATAATGAATGTTACATAAACTAAATTATTTCTTAATTAATTTTAAAAATATAAAAATAATAATCACATGAAGGATAAATAAATGGTGGTGAGTATTCAAATTTTCTCTAACTCATCCTTTGAACACTTACAAACATGTCGCCTCTATTCCATAAAACAATTGTAATACCCCAACCAATCAAACAATTTTCTATCAATAACTACGTACTCTTTATTTCTGTAATGCATCTATGAATACATAAGATGAAAATAAACTTTTATCACACACAAAAGTAAAAAAGAAATAGTTTGTTCTTTAAAAATAAATAAATAAATAAGTCCAGGTTATAAATTAGTTCTTGCAATTAGAGAGGGATTTGTTATAGTACATGCGGATGAGATGCTAACACCTTTTCCCATTCATAATTGACTCCCGAGATTGTAACTCTAGTTTACACTACAACATTTTTGACCTACGGCAACAGCTAGAAACCGTTGCAACATTTTTGACCTTCAGGTTTCTAGTTGGATTTCCTCCATTCTTTGTTTAAATTGTAGATTGAGAAGTATCAGTGGATCTTCAAATTTTATACATGATAAAACCTTCTCTACATTAAAAGTATTAACTTCAAGCAATTTCTAAAAATCTATAAAGATCTACTTAATAGAACTTGAACTTAAATGGACTGAGAAGAGATATGTAAAAGTTAATTAAAAACCCACAATGACAAAAGCAATGAAGAAGGCTCTGATTCACACAAAGGATAATCAAATTAGATAAAAGTTTTAATTCCTAACTAACTATTTCCCTTGTGCCAACATCTTCACTTGGTGACTTCTATATAAGCACTTCTCATTATGAAAAAGTAAGATGAGATAAATCACCTTATCCTTGATTTGATTTTCAGATAACACGAGTCATTTCATCTCCTGCAATGCACCACCCAAAAACAAACCATGTCACTTAGAAGCAAAATAAAGGTTGCTCCAATGGATAAACACAATCACACAAAAAATGAATATGACAACAACATAATTTTACTCATGGGGTTAGCTACATGAATCATTCATCGTGTTATGTAGAAACACTCACAAATCTAACTCTTAGTTCTAAAAAACTGATAAATACAAACTAGCTACAACTTTTATTTGTATCTAATTTTTCAGAAAACATTAATTGTAATCATTCAGAACTACAGTGAATACAAATTGAAATTCACTCCCTAGAAACAATAATATAACAGAGACTTCGAATATTCGATATCTTCTTATACCACTTTTTTCACCACGAAAAAAAATTGTGGAAAAAAAAACTAAACTCCACTTAAGAGAACAGATCAAATATATGCATAAAGAATAGACAAAAAATAAGACTTATATAATAATTTAAAATAATTATAAAAAGAAATCAAAAAGCAAAAAAAAAAAACGGAAGTAACAGTGACACTAGAAATGGATAGTAAGAAAAAGATCTAAACAATTTTGAAAAGAGATGACATATCCAATAACTAAAAAAGTAGAACAGAGAATGATCCACAAAAATATGACAAGTAAACTATCTAATTGGACAAAATGAAAGGAAAATAAGAAGAGATATGATTAGATCAGAGAAAGGAAAGAAGGATCTGACCGTCCATCTCAACGATGGGGTTAGCAACCATGGTGACTTCGCGAGAAGAATACATGTGGCCTCTCTGGTCTTCTTGGCCTTTGTGAGAATGACTTCACGAGAAGAATAACTTCGCGAGAAGAATGACATTGCGAGAAGAATAACTTCAAAAGACTTTAAAATATAATTGTCCCTTAAGATCTTTAGTATAAAGATGTACGAGAACGGTTTTGTGTAAGGAAGTAATTTTGTCTTTAAAAGACTTTAAAACTAAGAGAACAGTTTTAATAAAATATAAGGCTACACACAAAAATGGTGGTCAAATATAAAGAGAACCGTCATTATATGTCATAATTTAATAGGCAACGCTTCAAACACCATACAGTAAAGGTAAATAAAAAATTGCAAAAACAAAACCGTTGTCTATTTTGTTTCAACAACGGTTTTACACTGTTGTACTATGTAAATGTAAATAAAAAGACTATAAGAGAAAAGTTTAAAAAACTGTGGCCTTATGTGCTCTATAACAACGGTTTTAAAACCGTTGATAGTAGAGGCGTTGCCGTAGGTAAAAAATGTAGTAGTGTTAGAGACCAACACATTCTAAAACTGGACATAAAGAGAGTTTTATACATTTTGTTAGCAAAATTGTGGTCGCGAATCCAAATCACTTGGAAGAGTGCATATTTTCCTTCTCACTCCTCATAATTCATAAAATTATATCTAATAAAAATTAGCACGTGACAATTGTCACTTCACTATGGACACTTATTAGAGAGTTATGCCTAAGACTGTTGATTGCATTGACCAAAAATCCTTTACCTTGTTTGTTTTCTTTTAATTTATATAATTACATTAATCCTTTGGATATTGTCACTTAGTTAAATAATTTGTATTTATATTTGCTTATACGCTTTGCACTTTTTGGTGGGTTATTTAAAATAGGTGTGTATGCTTGCCAACGCACAATAAAGTAAATTTACATTTTGTACATACATGTCCTATATTTAGTTATTAGAAATACTTTAGGAAAGTAAGGACACTCGTCTTATTGGTCATAACCTTGCGTCGTCTTGGTATTGATTAGATAGAGCACTCAGATTTTTACTTGTATTATGAATAAGAGCTTTTGTAGGTTTCTTGTATCTCACCCATGATATTTGAATTTCCCCATATGGAATGGATGTAATTTGGGGAAATTATAGAAGTCTAGAATCTTACAAGGAGTCTACTATAAAGATACCCTAGCACTCTTCCCTAAGACTATGGCAATTATGCTTCCAAAAACCTTATAGGTTGTATCTTCACAAATGAGCAACAAGCACGTTTGATGACCAATTGTGTCCAATGGTGATTGCGTGTAGTATCGATCACATCCACGACCAAACATGTCCAATTAGCACCGCACCCAATTATTTTTGATGGGTCTCAAAAGGCTTTGTAACTCACCTAGAGGGAGTGAATAGGTGATACGATACACAATTATTCTTGCTCGATTAACAAACAGATTTTACAAATTCACTCATAGTTTAAGCGATTAACACCAACTATAATCGATTAACTCGTTCTGCGGATAATCAATTAACTAAAGAACCTAATCGATTATCCAGTTCTTGTTCTATGAAACACAATTTTATTTGATCTCCAAGATTACCAAGATTTTGCTAAACTTATATGCACTTTTAAAGATGATCAAGAACAGTAAATGCCAGAACATAATATGCAAATAACTCATGATGATATGCATGTCAAGTAAAGTAAATACTATAATACAGAAATTTAAAGAGTTATGGGTTGAGAAGAATGAGACACGACTTTTATCCTGGTTTGTTTGCGGGTCTACTTGCAAACTACATCCATGCATCTCCTTCCGATCTTGAGAGATTTTTCTTCACTTTTGGAAAACAATTGTTTCTTACAAACACAATTCGAATACAACATGCAAGAACTTCTTTCTTGGATCCGCTGAGCCCTAAACCCGATTTGACCACTCAACTCGCCTACTAGAATACCACACCATTCGTGATTATGGTCCTAGCTAATTTCTCACTTTATCCAAGATGTCTTGCCTTGTGAAGACAATGACTAATACCTAACTACAGTTAGGATTTTCCCAAACAAATTCTCTATCAATGGTGATACTACACACACCAGGAGAACATATTTTTGCCTTGTCTAAATCTTTTAAGTTATTGATGCACCTACGTGTGCAGAATATTCACTCTTCTAGAATCTAAGACTCCTTCTACAAATCTCACAAAACCAGATTATAGAAAACATGAGATGCATGGTTTCTTTAAAAAAGATATGACAATGAAGCTCTTTGGAAATGTTTCTAAAGATTCTCCCTTTTCTATCTTTTCAAACAAACACTTTGAAAATCTCTCTAAAGATATGAAAGTGAATGAGCAATGATTTTCATAACTATGTGAAATTTATTTTTCGTGTGTGTGTTCTAACTATCAATGATATGTATCTTATGAAGCAATTTGAAAAAATTGGGTTAATATACAATTTTATTTTCTGCTATATATAATCGATTATCACTAAATTTTATCAATTAACAATTCTTTAAAATACAAGAAACCAAAAATTGTAACAACCCTTAATCGATTAAACTCATACTTAATCGATTAACGGATTCCCAATATTTCAATGCTTAATCGATTAAAATAACTCTTAATCGATTATTGGTTTTACAAAAAAGATATTTCAATGAATATGAATCTCCTACATGATTTGTAAAAGTATGATGCATGACTTTGAATGATGTATGATTTAAACACTTTTTCAATGCATCAAAATCATATGACCATGTATGTATGCATGTGCATGTAAATCCTGTATGTATGCATGTAAGTGTCATTTTAGTTATGATTGATTTTAGCTTGTGAGACTTCCATTTGGGTTCATCCTGGCCTAGACTCTTTCTAAGAAAAGATCTTAACACCTAATAAAGATATAAAAACACTTAGCCTCTAGATCTTCTTGAATCATTATCTTGTATGAATATTGAGACTTGACTTGTTGTTGACTTTGTTGTTTGTTGATTTGTTCATCCCTTCAAGCTTGTCCTTGATATACAATCTTTGTTATTGATCTTTGCCTTTATCAAACTCTGTCTTTCATCAACCTTTGTCTTCATCACAATCTATGTGATGCATGCTTGCATACTCAATATGCTCATTGACACATGCTTGCATTCTCAATTGGGATAAAAAAATGATGGCGAGTATTCAATTTTTTCCCAACTCATCCTTTGAACAGTCACAACAAGTCGCTTCTACTCCATAAAACAATTATAATAACCCATCCAATCAAACAATTTTTTATCAATAATTACGTACTCTTTATTTACATAATGCATCTATGGATACATAAGAGGAAAAAACTATTTCTTTAACAATTATAGTCACTTAGGTAAATAAATTGTATTTAAATAAATTGTATGATTGCCAACACACAATAAAGTAGATTTACATTTTGTACACACTTGTCCTATACCTAGTTATTATAAATACTTTAGGAAAGTGAGGACACTAGTCTTATTGGTAATAACATTGCGTTGTCTCTGGTATTGGTTAGGTAGAGCACTCAAATTGTTACTTGTATTATGAATAAGAGCCTTTATAGGTCTCTCGTTTCTCACCCATGATATTTGAATTTCCCCATATTGAATGGATGTAATTTGGGGAAATTATAGAAGTCTAGAATCTTACAAGGAGTCTACTATAAAGATATCTCAGCACTCTTCTCTTGAAATATGGCTTTTATGATTCCAAAAACCTTGTAGGGTGTATCTTCACAAATGAGCAACAAGCATGTCTGATGACCATTTGTGTCCAATGACGATTGCGTGTAGTATCAATCGCATCCACGACCAAATGCTTCCAACGGTAATTGTGTCCAAGAGACAAACGTGTCCAATCAACACCACACTCAATTACTTTTGTTGGATCCTACATGGCTCTATAACTCACCTAGAGGGGGTGAATAGGTGATATGGTATACAATTATCATTACTCGATTAACAAACATATTTTACAAATTCACTCACTGTTTAATCGATTAACATTAGTTATGATCGATTAACCCGTTCTGCATATAATTGATTAACTAATGAATCTAATCGATTATTTTGTTCTTATTCTATGAAACACAGTTTTCTTTGATCTCCAAGATTACCAAGATTTAACTCGTTCTGCATATAAGTGCATCCAAGAGACAAACACGTCCAATCAGCACCGCACCCAATTACTTTAAATGCTTTACCTCATGAATATATGTTTATTCACTCATCCTATATATATATATGTTTAATGAGAAATTTTGTATTTCAATAATTATTCTTGAAATAAATGTTATATATGTTTAATGGCAAGAAAAATTTAATAATATAAGGAATGCAAACCTTGGACTCTAACATCATTCTATAGAAAGGAGAAAAACCACACACACAAAAGGAAAATTGGAAAACTACTTTATACTACCCAAAGCTACTCTCCTTTTTTATCGAAGTAAATAGCAAAAATAATTTCTCCAATACTTCAAGAATATGATACCAAATATATTGGATCCCGCATATTAAATGCTATTAACTTGTTTTAATACTCAACATATTCTTTGTATTATATGTTTCTTTATATTAGACAAAATGGCACATGTTACATTAAATGCTATTTCAAAAGATGTATTTAGTTGAAGACAATTGAAGCTTCTGATATAGATATATCACACATTGAATATTGCTTTCCTTTCAGAGTTATATTATGTTTTCTAAGTTTAGTTGTATGTTATTATCAAAACATGAGATTAATAAATTGGGTTTATTGCGATAATTTTCACTTGCAAAAACATAAAAACACCATGACGAACATACATTAATGCATGAATTTGAACGGTTTCACATGCTAACAAATGATAATGTTAGTAATGTTCACAAACACTTTTCTCAAATTGGTAATGATGTTACAAGTTTAGGATAAACTCTTGCACATGATAAATTGTACTGAACATGCAATTAAACCGGTGAAAACCAGACCAAACTAGTCGTATCATATCGTACCATATCAGTTAAAAACAGTTTTGAATGAAATAGTTAATATTTTTTTAAGGAGGCAGAATAAGGATTCAAATCTTAAATCAATAGTTGATTGTAACATAGTTAACCATTGAATCATTTTAGTAATTGAGTTATATATTGTAAATAATAATATTTATATTCATAAATGTATTATATAAGTCTAGATGGCAAACTAAGAGGGGGAGGTGAATTAGTTTTATGATTTTTCTACATTTAATCAAGATTTTTGAAGCTTCATAAAAGTATTATATCGAGATATGCAACAAAAGATTAAGTGTGAGAGATCATTGATATATTCTAGTTCACCTTCTATCCACCGAAAGCGACATTCAGTCCTCTTACAAACCACAAGAGATTTTACTATATATCGATGAATGTCAATCTTTCCAAATCTAACTCTGAGCGTTTTCTTAGATTACACTCACCAAACCCATCAATTTAGAAGTACACTACTTCCAAATTCTGACTATTTCTCTTCACCACACCCTATGGTGAATTTACAGAAAATTCTAAATAAAGAACTTGTGTCTAGGGCTAAGGATTGCTATAATTTTGTGATGCTTAAACTTTCAATCCTTGTATGTCAATCACTCTAAGTAATACACAAATTCACAAGTAATTTCTATGTGAAACATCAAGTTCAAAAACTTGGTAAGTAAAGCACTTCAACAACTTTTTAGAAAATAAAAAAGTTTAATCAAGTTGTTGCGCACGTGTATAGAAAGTTGTAGTAAAATATGTGTGATTCATATATTTCAAATTTGATTAACAAGGCCCTTTAAATAGAATCCAACTAGCTAAAATATCCATTCCATGAGGTAGAGGTCGAATGGAGTGACATTTATTCAGTTTGGAAGAAGTTGTTTCTATTTAACTCTTAAAGCTATTGTAACAACTATGACTAACCGATTACTATGATGTAATCGTTTAAAAAAATATCATGTCCAATCGATGAATTGGATAATTGATTGAGTAATTGACTACTCTACAATAATTTTGATTTTTAACCAGTTACTGTGTTTAAGTAACTAATTACTCTGTCCCAATAACTTGTTACTCAATTTGGGTAACTTTTTACTCAGCTTTTTGAAAATTTATTTTCTTCTTTTTGAAACCATTTCCAAACCAAGTTAATATTTGCAAAAACTTTCCTAAGAGCATTTGATGATCACTTAAAATAAAAAGACAGTAGGATAGAAGTGCCTAATTTAGACAGTTAAGAGTCTTTTTACATTTGACGATCATGCTTTTAAGTCTTCAAGGTCTTCAATCATTTTTCTTCTTTTTGTCGATGTTGGTGTGTTCATCAAAGTCTAGCCAAGGTTAGGAGCAAGATCGTCTTTACATTATATTAATTTCAATATATATAACTTAACGTTTAATTAGTAAATCATTGCGCAAAAATCAAATGCAGAAATGTAAATGAGTAGGGAAAAGAGAGAACACTGATATATTCTAGTTCACCTTCTATCCATCGAAAGCTATATTCAAACCTCTTACAATTCACAAGAGATTTTACTATATGATCGATGAATGTCAATATTTACAAATATATCTCTAAGCGTTTTCTTAGATTACACTAACCAAACTCATCAATTTAGAAACACACTACTTCTAAATTCTCACTATTTCCCTTCACCACACCCTATGATGAATTTACAGAAAATTCTAAATAAAGAACTTGTGTCTAGGGCTACGGATTTCTATAAATTTGTGATGCTTAAACTTTCAATCCTTGTATGTCAATCGCTTAAAGTAATACAAAAATGCTCAAGTATTTTCTATGTGAAAAATCAAGTTCAAAAACTTGGTAAGTAAAGCAGTTCAACAACGTTTTAGAAAATAAAAAAGTTTGATCAAGTCGTTGCAAACGTGTATAGAAAGTTGTAGAAAATGATGTGTGATTCATATATTTCTAATTTGATTAACAAGGCCCTTTAAATAGAATCCAACTAGATAACATACCCATTCCAAGAGATAGAGGTCGATTGGAGTGACATCTATTCATTTTGGAAGAAGTTGTTTCTATTTGAATCTGAAAGCTACTGTAACAACTATGAGTAATCGATTACTTTGGTGTAATCAGTAACAAAATTATTATATCCAATCGAGTAATTGGTTGCTTGATTGAGTAATTGACTACTTTACAATAATTTTGCCTTTTAACTTGCTATTGTGTTTGGGTAACTAGTTATTCTGTCACAATAACTTGTTACTCAATTTGAGTAACTTTTTACTCAACTTTTTGAAAATTTATTTTCTTCTTTTTGAAACCATTTTCAAACCAAGTTAATATTTGCCAAAACTTTCCTAAGAGCATTTGATGATTACTTAAAATCAAATGACATTAGGATAGAAGTACCTAATTTAGAGAGTTAAGAGTCGTGTACATTTGATGATCATGGTATTAAGTCTTCAAGGTCTTCAATCTTTTTTCTTCTTTTTGTCGACGTTGGTGTGTTCATCAAAGCCTAGCCAAGGTCAGGAGCAAGATCTTCTTCACATTATATTCATTTTAATATATATATATATATATATATATATATATATATAGCTTAACGTTTAATTAGAAAATCATTGTGCCAAAATCATGCATAAATGTAAATGAGTAAGGAAAAGATAGAACACTGATATATTCTACTTCACCTTCTTTCCACTGAAAGCTACATTCACTCCTCTTAGAAACTACAAGAGATTTTACTATATGATCCATGAATGTCAATCTTTACAAATCTAACTCTGACGGTTTTCTTAGATTACACTCACCAAACTCATCAATTTAGAAGTTCACTACTTCTAAATTCTGACTATTTCCCTTCACCATACCCTATGGTGAATTTACAGAAAATTCTAAATAAAGAACATGTGTCTAGGGCTAAGGATTGCTATAAATTTGTGATGCTTAAACTTTCACTCCTTGTATGTCAATCACTCTAAGTAATACACAAAAGCTCAAGTATTTTTTATGTGAAAAATCAAGTTTAGAAACTTGGTAAGTAAAGCACTTCAACAACTTTAGAAAATCAAAAGGTTTGATCAAGTTGTTGCAAACGTGTTTAGAAAGTTGTAGTAAATGATGTGTGATTCATATATTTCATATTTGAATAAAAAAGGCCCTTTAAATAGAATCCAACTAGCTAATATACCCCTTCTATAAGGTAGAGGTGGATTGGAGTGAAATATATTCATTTTAGAATAATTTGTTTCTATTTGAATGTGAAAGCTACTCTAATAATTATGACTAACCAATTATTATGGTGTAATCGGTTACAAAAATATTATGTCCAATCGAGTAATTGGTTACTTGATTGAGTAATTGACTACTCTACAATAATTTTGCTTTTTAACCTGTTACTGTGTTTGGGTAACTAGTTACTCTGTCACAATAACTTGTTACTCATCTTTTTGAAAATTTATTTTCTTCTTTTTGAAACCATTTTCAAACCAAGTTAATAGTTGCAAAAACTTTCCTAAGAGCATTTGATAATCACTTAAAATAAAAAGACATTATGATAGAAGTACCTAATTTAGAGAGTTAAGAGTCTTGTACATTTGATGATCATGCTTTTAAGTCTTCAAGGTCTTCAATCTTTTTGTCGATGTTGGTGCGTTCATCAAAGCCTAGCCAAGGTCGGGAGCAAGATCTTCTTCACATTATATTCATTTTAATATATATATATATATATATATATATATAACTTAACGTTTAATTAGTGAATCATTGTGCAAAAATCAATTGGAGAAATGTAAATGAGTAGGGAAAAGAGAAAACACTGATATATTCTTGTTCACCTTTTATCCACCGAAAACTACATTCACTCCTCTTACAAACCATAAGAGATTTTACTATATCATCGATGAATTTTAATCTTTACAAATCTAACTGAGCATTTTCTTTTATTACACTCACCAAACTCATCAATTTAGAAGTACACTACTTCTAAATTCTCACTATTTCCCTTCACCACACCCTATGGTGAATTTACAGAAAATTCTAAATAAAGAACTTGTATCTATGGTTAAGGATTGCTATAAATTTGTGATGCTTAAACTTTCAATCCTTGTATGTCAATCATTCTAAGTAATATACAAATGCTCAAATATTTTCTATGTCAAAAATCAAGCTCAAAAACTTGGTAAGTAAAGCATTTGAACAACTTTTTAGAAAATCAAAAAGTTTGATCAAGTTGTTGCAAAAGTGTATAGAAAGTTGTAGTAAATGATGTGTGATTCATATATTTCGAATTTGATTAACAAGGTCCTTTAAATAGAATCCAACTAGCTAGCATACCCATTCCATGAGGTAGAGGTCGATTGGAGTGACATCTATTCATTTTGGAAGAAGTTGTTTCTGTTTGAATCTGAAAGCTACTATAACAACTATGATTAACTGATTACTATGGTGTAATCGGTTACAAAAATATTATGTCCAATCGAGAAATTGGTTATTTGATTGAGTAATTGACTACTCTACAATAATTTTGCTTTTTAACCTGTTACTGTGTTTGGGTAACTAGTTACTCTGTCACAATAACTTGTTACTCATCTTTTTGAAAATTTATTTTCTTCTTTTTGAAACCATTTTCAAACCAAGTTAATATTTACAAAAACTTTCCTAAGATCATTTGATGATCACTTAAAATTAAAGGACATTAGGATAGAAAAAGTGAGTTATCCTTGGGATAATCGATTGTGTGTAAATATGAAGTAATAAGCAGTTATGATCCAATTATCCGAGTCAGTGTTGTTGTAAAACTCATTTTTGTAACAATTGATAGATTTTGTATTAGTGATAATTTATTATGAGTTGTTGAAAACAAAAAAAATGATTATGACTTAATAACTCTCTTTAACTGCTTGAAGTTTCATATAACTAAACAATTCACTTATTCATCATTCAATATTTGTTTTCAATTTTCAAATGGAGAGGTTCCAAGAACACAAGAGAGAAACTAATTCACATCTTAAGAAAAATGATTTCTCACTTTGAGATTCACTTCAACATTTCTAGTTTACCATCACCTTTGTATATAATCAAGTGAGTGGAGTTTGATTGAATGGTTTTTGTTTCTCATAATGTTATAATCTCTTTGCAACAACTACCATTATCTCTACGAAGAAAGGGTTTTTTACATTTTCTTTACAAAAGATAGGGAGATGTGAGGTTTGTGGTATCTTCTTACAAATCAAGAGAAAGAAGAGCTATAACGTTGTTTCTCTTAAAGTTGCAGGACATCAATGTTTTACAGGTCAAGCAGCTGGATTAGGATGGAATCTGCAAATGTGTTTTTATTCAACATTTGATTCTGCATAGTGAAAAATCCTCAAATCAGAAAGAAGAGTTGGAGGTGGCATCAATAAATTAGAGTGCACCTTGATTAAATCTGCATATCAATTTATCTATCATTTTACTCCTTAATTTTGATTTACTGTTTTTTCTGTGCATTATTATGTTGTAACATGTTATCTTCAACTGATACCAAAACATGACATTCATCGGCCAATATCCCAATGCATCAACGTTGTCTTGCTACCAGAGATATCACATGAGAGGGGAATAAACCTACACAAATTGCTAGGGTTTAAGACTAAAGACCTAACCCAACTAGTCACCTAGGCAAAACAATCACCCGTCAGATGGTAAACTAGTTCGATGAATATAGTTCTATAAAACCCTGTTGTTGCCAACTATGTCTAAATCAAATGTTTCATTGATATCAGAAACGTTTTAGTATAAAAAATGTTAAATGTATACACATGGTTAAAATCATGATTAAACATAAAAAATAATTGAATTTAAGGCCGACAATGAATTGACAAACTCGATACTTGTTTGAAACTCGACTTATTATTTAGCTTGATAAATTTGGTTCATGAATCAAATGAGTCGAACTTGAGCTAAAAACTAAACTCATTAAATAAACGAGTCGAACTTGAGTCAAATACAGTCCGACTTGTCAGGTTCATGACTTGTTAGTAAGTGACTCAAGTGAAAATAATTGTTACTGAGAGAAATGAGAACAATTAATATGAACCATTAGATCTTGTTTGAACGATCAAGATTAAATGATACATGCACCAGACTATCATATGATCACTAACTAACTTTTAATCTTAATCATCCATGTATGAATAAAGGTCTAGATGTATTGTTCTAATAGTTTTTATATGAGGATATTCTCACTTGAGTCACTCCCTATATATATAAGTGTGTAATATATGTATATATTACTTTTTATATGTATGTATAAATGTATATACATGTAGAAAATATTGAATTATATATATATATATATCAAATAAATAATCACCATTTGAGATAATAAATTGAACTATTTGAGATAATTAGTTGAACTAAATAGTTTCTGAACTCATGACGATCCAAATTGATTCGAGTTGACGAGTCAAATAGAATAACTTGTGAACTTCACGAGTTGAATTCAAGCTGAAAACATAGCTCATTTTGAACTCGAGTCGAGTTTCAAGCAAACAAATCCTTATCAAGCTAAACCCTGATTCTATGGGTGAGAAAGACTCGACCCTACCATCTCACCTGATTTGGCCCGATCATGATGAGACCTGAATATGGTCGGGTCTCATCAGGTCTAGGTTCAGGTTTAGGATAAAAAATTAGACTCATACAATATTTAGGAGCTAATAAGGACAACAAGCATGGCCGACTTGATCTATCTCATGGTCACCCATTCATCATATTTGTATGTGTCTAGTCAATTGTATATAGAGTAATGACATCTCTTTGGCTCAATGTATCGTTGATTCTCTAATTTTTATTATATATACATATATGTAAATGATTAACGAAATATCTACATTTATATCATTTCATATATCAAATTACACATATAATAATAAGTAATAGTGAGAAAATTTTATCTAAAAGAGTGATGCATTATATTTAATCGTGTTTAGTGTCAAATTCATGTTCAAAAAATGATCTAGTCGACAATTGGAGTCGGGTTATCCTCCAGGTCTAAGTTTGGGTGCAGGTTAAAATAACAACCCAACAAATTTTTGAAGTCGGGTAAGGCCCTTACCTAGTCCATGTTGACCTCTACCCGGTTCTACTTGGTTACAACTGTACCTAAATTAATAGTATTGTTTGAATGCTTTACATTATGATGAGTAATTTAAAATAAAATTGTTACTTTGAAAGCATATTTTAATTTATTTTTACATTATAATTTTAAATTTTTTAACTATTAATATTTTTTATGGGTTTTTTCTCATTCAAAGATTCATATTTATCTATTTCTTTTCTCCATCTCATATCCAACCATATAAAATTCTATTCTATTCTTCTCCTCTCTCTTTTCTATTTTGAGTAAATACACATTTCAAACTTTTATCTTTTTCGATCTTATTAATTTAGTCCTTCAAAAACTAAAAATCCTAAAATGATCTATAAAATTTTGAAATGTGGATCAAATTAACTATTTTAGGCTTTTTAATTATTGATGACCAAATGGTAAAGTAGAAAATCATGAGCAAGTGAAATGAGTATTTCCTCCTCTATTTTTTTTACTCTTCAACCAACCAAAGTCTCTGATGCAATTGACATTGCTTACTTTAGTTTACCATGATACCAGTTGGCTTGCAATTTTAGAATGAGAATAAAAGTAAATACATATTTTAGTTCTTTATAATTTTTTATTGTATCAGTTTTGTCCTTAAAAAAACCCTAAAATGGTTAACAAAAATTTCAAATGTGGATGAAATTAGTTTTTTTATTATGTTTTATAACACTTGGTAGGGACTAATTTAACTCCAAAAAGAATTAATTTGACCCACATATGAAATTTTGGGGGATTATTTTAGGTATTTTCTTTTTTAAAGGACTAAACTAGTAAAATCGAAAGATATGAACTAATAAAGTGGGTATGTAAATCTAACCTTTCTACTCAGATAACAAATCAGTATTATTAGCTTATTTTGGAAGCAGGTTTGTGTCAGTCCCATTCATTCCATTTTATTAATAAAAAGTCTCATTCTTTCCATTGCCTATAGCAACAAAGTATCAATTACCTGATTAACACAGTTCTGTCCTACTAATTATCAGTCCTTTTGGGAGGACTTATAATTATAAATAACACCAGATGCACCATTATACATATAATTGATGCTGAGGGTGCAGGCATTTATGAAATTAAACCATAACATGTGTCTCTTGGTTAAGAGTCCCATCACATTAACCACACCATTGTTATTTTTGAACAAACAATTTAAAGAATGAAGGACTGAAACACAATTTCTTTCAATTTTGTTAGAGAGAGTACCAATTTGTGATTTTTTGCGAATTGATTTTTTGCGAATTGATTTTCTATAATTAACGAACTAGATTTTCACCTATTATTTAAGTTAAAGAAAGACTAAAGAAAAAGAATGATTGGTGACATGCACTCACCTATATGAATGAGCTACAATAAAGAAGAAATAATTTAATATTAGGGTATTTCTCCTAGGATAAAGCGAAAGTTGACTCAAACCTATAAGAAGTTGTACTAGAAATAGTTGTACTAAAAACCCTACTGAGTATACCTTAATGTATTAATATTTGATAAGGATAATATATCGCATATTACATATACTAAGAAAAAAGAACCATATGGAGGACTAACCCATTCTATAAATGTGCAAAAACATTATAAATGACTTTTTCACACTAAAACAATGAAGATGTCAGAGATCATAACTGAAACCTAATTAACAAAAAGCATTGGTGATGAAAAACCTAATCAACAAAAACCTTAGAGTTGAAAAAAGGACACACACAAGTGAACATTATTTCTACAGGTCCCACTGCTACCCAAGACACCCACAATGAGTACAGAGAAGTCACATGTGTCTCTGATGCATGTATCTTTTAGATGGGTTCTGAATAATGATAGATTTATTGAAATAGAAAAATCCAACATCCATCATAAAACAGTGATAATCGATGTGGATATGAATTGTGTTGAGATGCAAAATCTCCTAGTTTCTATATAATTTAGATAAAAATTATGTCCAAAGGAAGAATGAGAGTTCCTCCAAACATAAAAAGATTAAATACAAAAAACAGAAATGGATTACTACTCAGCAAGGCCCTACAATTTCTATGTAATTCTAACTCTATAAGTAAGGGTAGAAACAGGTCAGGCTGTCTATCAGGGGTCTATTACCTGGCCTATAACAGGCTAGGTTAGACCAGACTTTTTTCATAAACAAGTCAGGCTCAGACTTTCTAAAAAACATATTTAGTTTAACAGGTCAGACTTTAGGCCACATAAAAGACCTATTAAGCCTAACAGATTGGCCTATTTAGTTATATTATGTAAGAATGTTGAACTTATACAATTTTAATATAAGCAATATTATATATATATATATATAATAT
>NC_032009.1:30345128-30347010 GCF_001865875.1 Lupinus angustifolius | reverse complement strand
ATTAGAATTAGATGGGTCTAACTAAAAATAAGTCTGTAAACCCATTAAAATGTAGACATGATAGCCTATTCATGAGCATATAGTATAATAGGTTTTTAAACAGACTAACAAGTCAGATTAGACTTTTAAACATGTCAAGCCTAGGTTTTGAAATTTGTTTTAGAGTTAATTACACTAACACCCTCTGAGTTTTAGTGAAATTAACAAATTACCCCTCACTTTTCTACACCTACACAAACTTATCCTAGTTTTTATACTTTCATTACACTGACTACCCTTACATGAGAAATAATTGTAATTTTTTAAATAAAAAATGTGATAAATGCAATTAAGTTAAACAAAACATGGTATATTATGAGGAAAAATCCAAATAATATATAAATAAATGTATTTTTATTATTTTTGGTTACAAAATACATCAACGATTCTCAAGAGATGTTGCTTAAATCACTCTTATACTATATCGTAAAGAACCAAAAATAATAAAGAGGTATCGATTTATATATTATTTGGACTTGTCTCCACAATATACCATATTTTGTTTAACTTAATTGCATTTATCATATTTTTTGTTCAAAAGATTACACTTATTTCTCATGCAGGGGTGATCAATGTAATGAAAGTATAAAAATTTGGGGGGTTTGTGTAGGTGTAGAAAAGTGAGGGGTGAGTTATCGTTCAGACGACTTAAAAAGAAGTCATGTCTGTATGGAGTCTTCTCGCTCAAGCGAGATCTGTCTTGCTCAAGCGAGGGCACATCCATTTTTGAGGTATTTGTGGCTTAAGCGAGAGCTGTCTAGCTTAAGGGAGAAAATAATCAGTTCTCTTGGTGCCTATTTTAGCTCAAGCGAGAGCTGTCTCGCCCCGAGCTAAAACACTCGTTTTCTCTAGACACTTCTCACTCAAGCGAGAGTTGTCTTGCTCAAGCGAGAAGAGCCTGAATATCATTTTATTTACTTTTCTCAAGGAAAATATTTCTCATTTATATCACATGTTTTTAAACCTTGAATTTAACAATTATCACATACATATCATTCCCATAATAATCATTCCACACAAATATTTAATTAAGTATGGGTTTTCTTAATACACAAATATAACTCCAAACTTTTGAGATAGTTTAGGAGATTCGGGTGTCATATTCGAACACCACTATGTCACGGTGTATTCTCCCTCACCTAAGTGTGTCGGGTCGCTAGGTTCTCTATTTGCAGGTGAGCTTACTTGATCGGATCTCCTCTCGAACTCTTCATTACGCCAAAATAACATTAATTAGTTAACTGACGATAATAATTATACTTACGAAATAACTTTTTACGCGAAGATAAAACTTGTGATTTAAAATGAATTTAATTGCTTTCGTCCATCCGATTCAAGGTTGAATATCTTGAATCATAATTTTTTTGGTTTCCCACAGGTATCCTCGCACTGGAGGCAATCCTGTCCGAGCCAAGAACATCCACATGTACGTGGGGCTAACTTTCCCATTGAGCATTTTTTCCATCCACAAGATTCGAACCCGGGTTCTTGCTTAAGGGGAATCAAGCATGTACCACTTGAATCAACGCCCGTTGGTCCTTGAATCATCATTTGTCATTGAAAGTCTTACAATCAAATAATACTTTTTAAAGTACGATTTTCAATAAAACTTATATCAGAATTATGACGTAATCCATGGATATACACCAGGCTAGTTCTCAGGAAAGAGAGGTGGGTCATAAAGACACCCTTAAATACGAAGTCTTTCCTTAGACAGAACCTTTCTAGACATGTATTCTCAATTCATTACATTTTTCCGATAGTTCATAAATCTTATTTTTTGTAAATAAAACATTTTTACTAAAACTAACCTTTTAAAATAAGATCATTAAGCTAGACTTAT
>NC_032009.1:30334844-30345028 GCF_001865875.1 Lupinus angustifolius | reverse complement strand
AAATATGCTAAACCATTTTTAAACATAATACTTTCTAAAAATAAAACATTTTTAACAACAACTTATCATAAACTTTCAAGAATAAAATACAAACTTTTTCCTAAACACATTAAAGGTTCCTTTGATGTTAAAATCATCACCTTTAAACATATTCAAATACTAACAATAATTTCTAATATTTCCCAACAAATAACTCATTTAACCTTGTCCAAAGATATAGTTTTTCCATCTAAGAACAAGGAAGAAATTTCAAGATTTACAAAGGTCAAAAACTACATAAAGGTTCATATGATTTTATTATCACCCCCTTTAGTTATGCCTTCATAAAATACTTAAAGAACAAATATAAACTCTACTTTACGAACAATATAATAAAAGCTCATAACTTTCTATGAAGTATGAGAAGAAGATGAAGAAGAAAAATAAAAAACTACCTTAGTTTGTACAGGAAATTTTAGTGTAAAAATGAGAGAATGGGGTGAGGTATTTATAAGAGAGTCTCACCCTCATCAAATCATAAAATTTAATGCAAGGTAAGTAGATTTAGACTAGCATATGTGATGTGTCTAATGGTGGTGGAGTGAGAGGATTTGTTGAGTGATTTAGGGGATTTTGTGTAAGATGATATATAGTGTTGCTTGTTTAACAAACAAGCTTCTTACATGAAAGTGATGTGACCTTTTCGATGACACATTCTCGTTTAAACTATTCCCGAGTATTTTTGGCTAATACCCGGTCGGATAATAAAAATCGCTCGATTTCGGTTTACGATTAGAACGTCGAAACATGAAATTCGGTTGGTGTCTATCTTGACTTGAAATAATATTTCGAAGCCAATGGCGTAATCGGACTTCGATTCTGAGCTACGGGTCTTAAAAACACGTTATTGGGCCGAATTCGAGCGAATTTGGGTCCAACAGCAGCTCAAAAACTTTCCGTCACAGAAAATTACGAATATTTACCATAAAATAGGAAATCACAAAACAAGACTAACACTCAATTAAGATTTAGTCTAATTCAATACCGATTAATTTCTAAAATTAGTCGTTATTAAAATAAATAATTAATAAAACATACACAGAAAATATACGATGTTACAAATTATGTGTTGTGTAACTTGTGTTTCAGATGAAAACTATGATGTACGACTTCCTCCTTTTTCTTTGTTCGTTGCTATTTATATGTTCTTTTACAAAATTAAGCACTACCATCACTTATTTTTACAATTTTATCCTTAGTTAAATATTAAAGAAATAATAAATAAAATAAATGCTTATAATTATTATGAATAAATAAATAAATAAAATAATATTTCAACTGAATGCAAACCATATTAATTATTATATATTTCATAATTTATATGTTAAAAAGATTTTACGTGGAAGAACTCTTATAAAAATTGTCTTGAATTGACCAGTCTAATAAATTTATCTATAAACTAAATATCTAATTAGTCTAAGTTTCTTATTTAATCAATTTTGTATCAAAATCAAGATAAATTAAACTTTATTAATTTAAATCTAAAGCCAATAAAAAAATATACTCTGTTGTAAGGTTAATTGAGAGATGAGACATTATTGTAATTTGCAACATAAAACCTGAGACACACACTTGTTCCACATAGAACAATTTATCTTCCTCAATTTCTCCGCCCAATTATTTACCTTATTATATATAAATAAATTACTCACTGTTCCTTTTCATTTGAGTGAATCCAAAATAATGGCGACCCTTTTCCAGGGACTCAAAGCAATCACCCCTTTCCATGTCTCCAATTCCAACGACTACCTTCTTCCATGTCATAGATCCATATCAGGTTTGTTTCTTCATTTTTCTATTGGTAGCTTTCTGTGCACCTAAATGTTGGTTCTTTCATTTTTATTTAATATATTCTGTAATTTTTCGCTGTTGGGATTTTTATTGATTGAATTGTTTTTGATGTGTTAATGAATTGGGTTATTGAAATTTTAGATTTTATTTTCAAATTCTGTTCTATTTTCTTTTGATTAAGTACATTCATTTTTTAGGTTAGTATTATTATTATTGTTGTTGAGTTTTAAGTGGTTTATTTAATTTCTTGTGCAATGTTTGTTTGATTTAGAGAGGAAAGGTAGCAATTTTGTGGTCAGATCTGATGCAAGGCTGAGCCAAGCTCTGTGCACAGGAGCTCGTAAGAATGAATTGTTGATTACTAACGCTGTTGCTGTAAGTTATATCACTCCCATTGTGTTTCCTTTTCTGGTTTTCTGTTCGATTTAGGGTCTGTTGTGAGTTGTTTTGGAGAGGAGGACGAGAAAGGGAAGGTTTTGGAGCCCTCTCACCAGTGTATGTCATGACTCTCAAAAACCTTCCCTTTCCCTCCAAAACTCAACCCGCAAACACGCCCTAAGGATATGTTGGCGACTTGAGTTTTAGAGGGAAATGGAAGGCTTTGGAGCCATCTCACAAGTGTATGTCATGTCTCTCAAAGGCCTTCTCTTCCCCTCCAAAACTCAGCTCGCAAATAGACTCTTAGGGTTTGTTTGCGAGATGGGTTTTGGAGGGGAAAGAAGGGCAAGGGAAGACTTTAGAGTTATCTCACAAGTTTATTTCATAACTCTCAAGCCTTCCCTTTCTTTTTTCTCCCCTCCAAAACTCAACTTGCAAACAGACCCTTAGAATCAATGTGCCAAGGTTTGTGTGGTGTTATCAAGTTTGTAAATTGTGCTTGTTGGTTTGTTTCTAGACCAAGGAAAGCAGCACTGCTTCTTCTACCTCTTCAAAACCCGGGTATGTTTCTTTCAACAATCACTTGCTGTTTTCAACATAAAAGAAATTTAATCATTTTTACTTTTACATTAATTAATTGTATGAGATCAAACTAGTTGATGTGTTACACTTTTGCTGATATTTGGCCACTTTATATACCGTGAAATGAATGTCTTTGTTCCAGTTTTCAGCCTAAATTTACATGCTGAAAGTCTTGCATAAGAGCACTTAGTTTATGCTTGGTTGTAGTAGATATGGCAATGTTAATTGTTTTAACTCCATGGAACCTACATGCTTGATGCACCGAAATATGGTAGACATTAACTATAGCGAGGTAGAATTCGAGAAGAGAAATGGGATAGATTGAAATGGAACAATAAAAGGAGCTCTAGGGTTTGGAATTGTCTCAAATCCCTTTGCTACTTTCTTGATGTACTCCATTTAAGCATTGCTTTAGATAGTGTGTTTGATATGGGTCAAAATGAAAGCTTTGAAAAAAAAGGAGAGAACAATACTGAAACTTAGTGTCTTTCACACAATTTATTCCATAACCTCTTACCTCTTGCAAAACAAGGTCCCTCACCTTGGCATCGACGACAAAGCCTGAGTGAAGGGTCATTACCTGAATAATCAAGGGGTGGGCTCGGTGGCCTTTGGACAACACTCACATAGCCTTAGAATAGCTTACCCCTTATTCTGGAGAGTATCACATGTAGGATACTTAAAAGGATTGAGAGAGGTGACTTGAATGGAATAGTTGAAATGTTGATAAAGGGAATGTCCTGTACTATGAATAGTTTAAATGAGTTGAATTTAGATAGCCACTAGTATGAATACCGAGGTTAATGTTACCTGCTTATTGGTCATATTTATAGAGTCCCTCTATTTTCCTTCTGTGTATCAACTTTCTGCCTCTTTGAGTAAATGTTTTTCAATGGAACTGGGAAGCTAGATACATCCATGTGTCTGCCCTTATATATGTTCATACTTCTCGGGTGTTATGTTCTCTTCTGGTCTGTGAATAGTAACAACCATCATAAAATTACTAACTTTTTACACGCACGAACAACAAATGATGACCAAACCCCTTGAGTTTGATTAATTTATGATATTGGTATTTGGTTTTTCAGTTTATTTTGAAGCACTTAAAAGTGTGCTGAAAGCCACAAGAAGTAGTTATTTCTGGTTCAATTGAATGCAAAAATAAGCATTTGATTTGGTATTTCTGTTTTCTTTTGGTCTGATGGAATGCGGTAACAAGCTGAAGAATAAGGGTTGGGCCTATCCGTCTGGTCGCTCTTGTGACGTTTTTTAACATATAACAGTCAATGCATGATTGGTTGAACTTGCTAAAAGTATGCTTTGGAAGATTTTTTGAGTCTCATTTGGCTGTACTTACTGTAGAGTTATGATTGATAACTATAGAATTAACATGATATGCTTTTTATGCTCAGGCATGAACTTCTCCTTTTTGAAGCCCTACGCGAAGGTTTGGAAGAAGAAATGGACAGGGATCCTACTGTATGTGTCATGGGTGAAGATGTAGGTCACTATGGAGGATCTTACAAGGTGACTAAAGGCCTGGCCACAAAGTTTGGGGATCTCAGAGTTTTGGACACCCCTATTGCTGAGAACTCCTTCACCGGCATGGGCATTGGAGCTGCTACGGCTGGTCTGAGGCCGATTGTTGAGGGCATGAACATGGGATTCTTACTTCTGGCATTTAACCAGATCTCTAACAATTGTGGTATGCTCCATTACACATCCGGAGGCCAGTTTAAAATTCCAATTGTTATTCGTGGACCTGGTGGAGTTGGGAGGCAACTTGGAGCGGAGCACTCACAGCGACTCGAGTCATATTTTCAGTCAATCCCTGGAATCCAGATGGTGGCTTGCTCAACCCCTTACAATGCCAAGGGCTTGATGAAAGCTGCAATCCGAAGCGATAACCCTGTGATACTTTTTGAGCATGTTTTGCTTTATAACCTTAAGGAGAGAATTCCAGATGAAGAGTATGTATTGTCACTTGAAGAAGCTGAGATGGTTAGGCCTGGGGAGCATGTCACGATATTAACCTATTCTCGGATGAGGTATCATGTTATGCAAGCTGCCAAGACCTTGGTGAATAAGGGGTATGACCCTGAAGTAATTGATATCAGGTCTTTGAAACCATTTGATCTTTATACAATTGGGAATTCAGTAAAGAAGACACATCATGTGCTGATTGTGGAAGAGTGCATGCGTACAGGTGGAATTGGTGCAAGTCTGACAGCTGCCATTACCGAAAACTTCCATGATTATTTGGATGCTCCTATTGTATGTTTATCATCTCAGGATGTGCCAACCCCGTATGCCGGAACATTAGAGGAATGGACAGTGGTTCAACCTGCTCAGATTGTGACAGCAGTTGAGCAGCTTTGCCAATGATCGCTAAAAAAACATGCGCAATTAGGATATGGTTTTGGTAAAGCTGTTGTGCTTCTTAAATTAAGCTAGAACATTCATTGTTATTTTCTATTTTCCTCCCTTTATCTTTCATTTCTGAATACCCATAACTTAAAATTGTTATAATTTCTGATATCCATTACTATTGTTTCCCCAAAAGAATACTTAGAACTGTTAATCCAATCTGAGGTGTTGTGACTTAGTTCACCTGCATCTTTTAATTAGTCTACAAGATTTTTGGCAAGCTCTATAACTAGGGAGTTATTTGTAATCGATGCTGACGCCAGCAAATGCTCCTAGTTCATTTTAAATTCACTTGTATTCTATAAGGGTCTTTTTACTGGTTTGTTTTTACAGGGTACGAGAGGGAAAAGAAAGACTTGAGAACCATGAAATATATTTGTAAGATGACTCTCCAGCTTTCTCTTTCTCTTCGCTTTCTAAAAATCAACTCGAAAACAGATCCTAGTTTGTGTCATCGTGCTATATTCTAAGTGTTCATGTTTTATATTCAATAGATCATGTCTATTTCTGAAAAGCTTAATATGTTTTAACTAGGGGATTGAGCTACTTCTGAATATTCATCTGCAGAAACATTATCAGACTGCATAAGGTTTTATACATGCGCATGATATCTTCACACGTTTATTATGTTAATGGTGACCAAGGGGAATTTCACTAGTTGCTGCTGTGTACTCTTGTTACTGTATGGTCAAAATTACTGTTCATAACAACTTTAAGCTTTTCAACCATATGTATGGAAATTTGACAACAGTAAAACAACCATTGAAGAAAAACAAATTTGTGAGAATTGAGTTGATATCACTTGTGACATTTATGGTTGTAGAAAGAAATTTTACGAATCTTGACCAGGGTAGTAAATAAAATCACCAATATCTTTCTCTTTGTTGCAGAAATGAGTGTCAACTCATCAAATTTGGAATAACTTCATCAGATAAACCAAACTGTTCTAAAAACACAAAAGCATGTAATAATTTCATCAAACTAACCCACTTTACTTTTTTTGTTTCACCTCTTCGATGCAGACCATATCAAAATTGTTTAAGTATGCTCATATTGTTGTTATTTTGTTGATGACGTTGTTACTAGCAGCGTTGTTGTTGTTTACTTTATTGTTATTGTCTTGTTGTTTTCTGTTGTTATTTGCTTTTAATGTCGTTGGACACTTGTTGTTGTTAATGTTATTTTGAAGTTGTTGAAAAAAATTTTGTTGTTGTTTTATGCTTAATATTTAGTCATTTTTATGAGTTTTGAGTGTATATGCAATTTCAATTTTTTATTATAAAAAATACTAATCCAAACCAAGCCGAAACCGCATATAATATTTGGATTGGATCAGATCGAACATCTTAATATAAGTAGACCAAACTGAATCAGACCGTATGTTAATTATGTGTTTGGATCGGATAATATTTTGCCTAAAAACTGATCCAAATAAACCGCGAACACAATTATCAACTACTTAGACTAAAGAGAATAATATTGGATGGTCAAGAATATAAAACAAGCAATAAAATGAATAAATGTTTTTGGGTTGTTCTTTGGGTAATTAACACGAACACTTTAGAGGGCAAAAACTAAGATAAAATGATAGAAGTCTGATTTCATTTATTATAAATCCGAGCGTTCTCCTTAGGTTATTAATCAAAGCACCATTTGAATTACCCTTGATTTGGTTATACTAATTCCAATATCCTTGTCGAAAGTCAAATTCCTTAGAATGATTATAATCCAAATTCCCTTGTGAATAAACTTTACCTAAACCTATTAACAAGCATAATTCCTTAAGTGTCTTTTTATGAGTTGATTTTTAAAAGTAAAGAAAAGGAATGGGAAGGCGGAGAGGAAAAAAACCACACAAACTAAGCTATTTATCCATATATATATATATATACATATATATATATATACATACATAGATATATATACATAGATATATCTATATACATATATGTATATACACATGTATATACACATATATATATATATATACATATACATACACATATATATATATATATACATATACATATATATATATATATATATATATTAACTTCATTTATGGTAGTAATTGCAAGAAAAAACTCGTATCTTACCATTCATTGAGCCGACAAGTCATTTGAGTAGTGATCAAATATACAAAATCATTTGATACTCATGAAAGAGGAAAGTTCATATCATAATCCAATCAAGGTTTAAAACATCATCACAATTGAATTACATCTTACCATAGAAAATGGTTTAGCTACACATGGGTAACAACTTAAAAATAAAGAAAAATAGTGAAGGGGTAGAAGAAACTCTATTAAAGTGAAGAAGAGTTGAGCATTCGGCCTAATTTGGTTCACTACCATTAAAAGCTCCAAACATAGCGTTTTAGAATGCCTGAAAACCTCAAAACGGGCTGGAAGAGCTCCTTTCGAATGTGAAGATTTGAATTTATACTTGAAAATGAAGTTGTTTTACCCTATCTAGAAAGAATTGCTAATCCATGTAGAAAAGGAGAAAGACTTGTGTGGTGACGAATCAATATAGAGACAACCGATAAGATTTTGACAACACATTAATATTTTAATTATAATTAAATTTAATCTTAAATGATAGCATCAAAAACTATAAAATGTTATTGTCTTCAAATATGACATGTTACATGTGTCTTCATACAAGTTTTTCTCGTAGAAAAGAAAGTGCAAATTAATTAGCAGCTTAGCGGAAAACAATATTTTAAATTGGTTGCGATCCTAATTGCAATCGGTCCGATTGTTGTGATTAAAAAATATTTTTGAATTCAAAGCGATTTGATCTAATATAGCTAAGGGTGGAAACATGTCAGACTAGACCAGACTTTTCCTTAAACAAACTGAACCAATATAAAATATAGGAGCCCAGACATGACTTGTTAGTCTGATTTAATTTTTTTTCAAAGACTATGTCTGACCTATTTAAAGTCTGGCCTGACCTATTAGACTATTTAAAGGTCTACTATACTATATGGTCTTGAAATAAATCACCATGTCTATATTTAAATAAGTTAATACACCTACTTTTAACTAGCCTCATCTAACTCTAACTATTAAATTATATTTGTGTATACATTTTTAAACTAAAATTGGATATATAATAATATTACTTACATTAAATTAATATAATATAAACATTATTATATTATATAATTAAATAAACCGACCTATTAGGCTTAATATGCTTTTTAGATGACCTAAATTATGGTATATTAAGCTAAATAGACTTTTTAAAAAGTCTGAGGCTGATCTGTTCACACAAAAAAATCTAATATGACTTAGCCTATCATATGCCAGGTAATAGGCCACTAACCTATTTTCAACCTTAAATGCAGTCCAAACGTGGTCCGATGCTGCTAATTTGTGACCCAATATGACTTTGTGATTCGACATCACACCACAAGCAATTGCGGTGTGATATGGATATGATTGCAATGTTGCGATCATATGACATGATGTGGTTCACAATTTCAAACTATTATGGACAATAAGAGTTTTTTCCTTTCAGTTGAGTAAAACACACCTAAAAGAGAGTGGATATGTGTAGCTATTCTCTTATGCCATTGAGAATATTAAAAATTCAGTACATGATAATCGATTCATACACAAGGTAATCAATTATTATCAGCTGAAATAATCAATTACTGATAGCAGTAATCAATTATTCAAATTCCTGAAATCTCGAATAAAATGGTTTCTTGTACAACAAGTTTTATCAAAAACAATCTTTATAGATTCAAATTGCTTAATGACAATATATCATATGCTAAATCAATAATTTGTAGACCAAGAATCAATTAAGCAACTTAAAGAATCAAATAATGAAATACATAAAAACTGAATTGTAAAGAGATAAAGAGATAGAAGAGTGCACTAAAGAATTTTATCCTGGTTCATTTGCGTGTTAGGGATATTTTAGTTGTTTTAGTTTGATTGTTTTGCTTTAGGTTTTATGGAGAATAAAACCAGTTTTAATGGCACATTATAAGCATTGAAATTGGTGGTTGGTTATGTTTTCTTTCTGGCTTGAGTAAGGTTATTTATATTGCCTCATTTGATCAATAATATATGAATCTTCCTTCTTTATAATATTGCCTCAATTCTTAGTAAGTTGGATGATAAGAGTAAGTTGGATGATAAGAGTAGAAAATGTATATTTCTAGGGGTTAGTGATGAGTTCAAGGCTTGGAAGGTATATGATCCAGTTTCAAAGAAGATATTTTTCAGTAAAGATGTTACTTTTAAAGAAGAAAAATGTTAGGACTGGGGCAAAATAGAAGAAGTCAAGCAAGATTTGTTAGAATAAGAAGATAATAATGAAAATGATGGATATGATGACTTAGATGAAGAAGAAAATGGTGAAACAGGTTCCAACAATTTGAATAACAGTCACATAGAGGCATCCGCTCCTTCAAATGAGCAAAATACATATTGAGAATTTGCTGAAAGGAGGAGTGAACGAGAAAGAAGACTACCAGGCTAGATGGCAGGCTATGAAACATGAGAAGGATTATCTGAAGAAGAAAATATTAATGTGATGATGATGATGAATGAGGAAGATTAGTTTCATTTGAAGAAGCAATGAAGAGTAGAAATTAGAGAGAATCAATGTCAACAGAAATTGTAGCCATAGAGAGGAATCAAACTTGGGAACTTACTATACTGCCTAGAGGAGTGCATGCTATGTCATGATCATCCACCTTACACCAATATCCTCCAAATAACCTAGTCGGAAACAAATCAAGAGTACAGGTCCCATACCAAGCCACTTTGTACGCACCCGAAATAACATATCCTCGCAAGGAATTAAAAATAGATCGATCGGTTCCCTCAGGAATAGTCCTACCCGGACCTAGGTCGTACAAACGCTTTCTGGGCATCCCTCTCATTGATCTCGAATGCAATCCAGGGGTTGTCAGAGATTGCCTAGTTTGGCCTGTGAGAACT
>NC_032009.1:30322628-30334744 GCF_001865875.1 Lupinus angustifolius | reverse complement strand
TCAAAGGGTAACGTCCCTACCACTACGACCATCGCTGAATCACCCTGGACGGTCCCAGACCAAGCCACTTACGGTCAGCCGATCTCGCTCCGTGGTATCACGTATCCTTTTCTGGGTATCGCCCTAAATCATCCATCCTTCTCGGATTACTTTCTTTAAAATTAATTTCCGAGTTTGACTATTTAATTCCAACACCTTGAATACTTTACTTTTTAATTCAATTACGGTGTTATACCAAAGTAGTTTATATCACATACCCATACTAGGGTTATTACATACTCAACCAATCAATCCAAATAATCAAACACAATCACTGTCTCTCGCCCAAGCGAGGACCCTTCGCTCAAGCGAAAACTCAATCAACAATACCATTTTAAAACTGGGCATCTCTCGCTCAAGCGAGGCCCTCTCGCCCAAACGACAAGTCTAGTCTGGTGCTAGGCTGAGCGGCTAAGCAGGTCCGTTCAGCTGCTTGGTTGAGCATTCTGGTCCAGGTCAGGCTATTGTCCAGGTCAAGCTGGTGTCCATGATAGCTCAACGAGGCTTGTTCTACGCTCAGCTGCCTGTTTGAGCACCTTGATTTTCTTGACTTTTTTGCTTTGTTGACCATGAATCTTTTTTCTTCTTTTCTTCCTTTTAATTCCTACAAAATACATAAAAATGAAATACAAACACAAATATACTAAATTGTGATATTTTATACAAAAAGTATTGTTTTAACTTGGTTTTTCTCAATTATGCTTAAGATAAGTGCCATAAAAACCATACAGATGTTGTCATTAATCAATTATTCGGTAACTTAATCGATTAACGAGCTGTTTAAAAACTGATTTTCTGCTTTGTTTGTTATGACTTAATGAATTAACCAATGACTTAATCGATTAACGCATCATAGGTTTCAGATTGATTAGCCGCTCTAATACTGATAATCGATTAACATTATATATAATTGATTATACAGTGTAAAATATAGTTCCTTGATTAATGGTTAACTACCTATATGACATGTGATCATGCAATACATGTTTTTCAAATATGTTAACCTTCAATGCACAAAACCATGTATGTAAATGCATGAGTTTACTTATCATATGATTTCTAGATGATGTGTCTCTATTTTAGTCTTGTTCATTTTTAGTTCTTGCGAGACTGCCTCCTAGGTTTATCTAGCCTAGACTCAATCTAAGGAAATCATCTTAAGACTTCTAAGAAAGTAAAGATATAAAGCCTTAAGTCTGTAGATATCACCCTAGAGTCTTCGACTTGATATTTGTTACAAGATCTTCAAGCTTTCTTTGTATGTCCATTGTCTTCATCAAAACCAAGGTCAACTTCAAATATGCAAGTCTTGACTCTTTGCACTTTCAATCTCCCCATTTTTGATGATGACAAACTCTACACCAAATCCTTGTTTCATGAGCTTGATAATGATCAACAAGTGTTTGCGAAAGGTTGGTTAATCTCAAAGTTGCGCTGCTCCCTCTCACTTTGTTCTCCCCCTCATCCAAGCAACGAGGTGAAAAGATTCAATAAAGTGTTGGTAGCATCTTCACGGAGGCATAACAACCTGAAAAATACTTCAAACAACAAAACAACATTTCTCCCCCTTTTGACATTATCAAAAAGCATAGGCATTAAAGTGATAATAATTGGTCAAAAGTAAGAAGAGATATAAAAGTTTGTGAAAAGAAACTGATTTTAATTTATTAAGAATGGGTTATATCGATTAAACAATTTAGAGAAGCTTAAACAAGTGCACAAATACCTGAATTTAATCGATTAGCAACAACATGTAATCGATTAAACTGTTAAGAAAACAAAATATGGATAAGATTTATAAGACATATTCATTATGTATATGAGCAATCAAGCATGTAATGGTTAATATTACTGATTTGTTTAGTTAAGGCATGTATTAATCAAACATATATGGTATACACACAAAATAAGATTAAGATTCTCATAAAACCATAATCCATAAACCATTGACATAATTAAAACAGTGTTCAACAAAACATGAAATAGTAATATGAAACAAATACATAGCAAGTGTTTTAAAGAAAAATATTACAAGCAGAAAATACAATGCCCAAATGAGATTAAGTACATGACCTAGAAGATAAACTAAATAACAAAACACAACATCATAAGATCTAGACACTCCTAAACTATTCCTGAGGTGGTGAAGGAGGTCATCTTGCTTGCGGATGCATGATGTCATTGCTGGTCCTGATGAGGAAATCTAGGTGATTGATCTCTTCGTTAAACCATTCACCCTGTCTCTCAAACCTCGATTGGATGAAGTTCCTAGAGACTCATAGTGTGTGCCAATACGAGCATTGAGCCTCTATTCCATAGCATCCAAATGAGCTATCCCAAAAGGCGGTCCTTGAGGCATAGCAACAGCCTCTCCCTAATTCTCAAGAATCTACTCATCCATAGGAACATCTTCACCCGACAAATCCAAATCCACAGTAGTGTTGTGATCTTCCTATTACTGCTAGACATTATCATGCTTATAAATTCCCATCTTGTGGATTAGATTGTCACCAATCAAGTGCTCAAGAGAGATTGTAGAATAATCACCGTATCAGATGTATCTATTTCTAGATGATCAATGATACGAGATATGAAGATACCATAAGCAGGCAACTTGGATGGAGAGGTTGAGATACCATACATCACCTTTAGAATCTCCTCGGGCTAGTTAATCATAATGTTTTCTCGAATAGCAAACATAAATTTCAGGTCTTTGATAGTTGGCTGGGGCATGGTTTGTGTTTCTCTGCACAATTATGTATGCAACTATGTAATGTAGTAGTCGGTTTTCCACTGATAATGATCCAACCATAGTTAATTCTCCTCGCACTTACAAGTGTGGTCCTCTAAGACAGGATTTATACATCTTAGTTGCATCAAATGAGTTCTATAACTCATTTGAGCAGTTCCCTAGGTCAGAACCACCACTAGATAACACACCCACAGTAAAAAATATGTTCTCATTCAACTGAAATAATTTTCCGAAACCATAGACAAGTAGCTTCCATCCTTATATCTAAAATTTGTATAGAATTCCCTAACTAGAGTAGGGAGTACCTTTCCATTAAGCTCAAGAAATTGGTTCACTCCCTGAATTTCCAATCCATGCGATAACTCGAAGTCTTGCTCTACCATCCAAGACATATGCATATAGCGAATGTACGTTGGCTTTCTCCCTCGGAATTTTGTTAAGCGAGTTTCTTGAAGGATTAGTGAGTAGTAGGGGTCACCACGTTCCCTTCTATCACCATGGCCATATGTTGTGTAAGCTTCAGTTCTTCTTGAATGATTAGCCGTTGTTTTGACTCTCTTCTTCTTTCCATCATCCATATTTCTGGTATTGGAGTGGTTTAATCAATTATATAATTGATTTAGGGAGTTTTTGGGCTAGAGTTTAGAATTTGGGGAAAATTCTAGGTTTTCAGATTTATGAGGATTTGGGGGCTAATTGATGACTAATTAGGCTTATTGGGGGCTTGATTTAGATTGATATATGATTAGGATAGATCAATTTCACCAATTGATAGAAAAAGGGGTAGGAATTTGGGATTAGGGTTTGAATTTTTTTCCCCAAACGCATACTGAATCAGATATGCCTTACTGCCATTAATCGATTAAGGCACCTGTTAATCGATTAAGACTTATTGATGTCTTAAGTAGCTGAGCCTCGTTAATTAATTAAAGAATGACTTAATTGATTGAAGATATAAATTTTCAAAATTCTTAAGCTACTGGAACTCAATTTCATCGATTATAACACATGGTTAATCGATTAACATCAGTAAAAGTACAGATTTAAGCACATTTTTTAGATTGACTTAGCATGCTAAGACACTTAAACGAAGAATCTATTCTAGACAAAGTTAAACACTTATAGCACATAAACATAGAATTATGAATACAATTCATAAGCATAAGGGAAACATGCATTCAGCATATACTATAAAGATAAGCATATTGATCATGCAAGGCCACACAACACCATTAACCAAACTAGTTGCGATATTGCTGATCAAGAATTCCAAGTTCTCTTCTAAGAACAAAGAATGAATCCCGAGGAAGGGGCTTGGTGAAAATATCTGCTAGTTGTTTAGTGGTTTCAACAAATTCAAGTAGACAATCACCTTTGTGAACATGATCACACAAGAAATGATGCCTTATTTCTATATGCTTGGTTCTCGAATGCAAGATGGGATTCGTAGATAGTTTTATGGCGCTAGTATTGCCACATTTAATTGGTATCTTTTCTAGCTTGAGAACAAAATCCTAAAGTTTCTGCTTCATCTAAAGGATTTGAGCACAACACACACCACCTGTAATGTACTCCGCTTCGGTGGTGGATAAAGCAACACAAGCTTGCTTTTTGTTGTGCCATGACAATAAGAAGCTGCCTAAAAGGTGGCAAGTTCCACTAGTGCTTTTACTATCCAACTTACAACCGGTGAAATTGGAATCAGAATATCCTACCAAGGATAGTGAGGCATCCCTAGGATACCATAGTCCCATATTTAGGGTTCCCTTAAGATATCTCATGATTCGTTTAACATAACTAAAATGCGATTATTTAGGCATAGATTAATATCTCACACACATGCAAACACTAAACATTATATCCAGCGGCTCACGGTTAAATATAGTAATGAGCCTTGTTGGGTATCACCAGGTCAGAATACACCTAGAAGGGGGTTGAATAGGTGTCACGAATCACTTACTCCGCTTTTCCTATATTTTGCGCAAAACAGAAAACTATTGCACTTAAACGATTAAGCTTGGTATTAATCGATTAATCCATCTTGAACTTAATCAATTATGCATATGGATAATCGATTATCCCGTGTTCTCGCAGATTCTTGATTTTAATGGTTTCTTGCTACGCAAGTTACCAATTACCAAACCTTATGCAATTAATTGATTGCAGAGATTATAGAATGATATTAACACAAATTATAACATGTAATATAGAATAAATTCACTTAACAAGAGTATAGCAAGCAAAAGTAAATGAGATTAGGGTTAGAAAATTGTGCAAAAGGAAAATTTTATCTTGGTTCGTTTGTGGTCCACTGCAAAGTAAATCCAGGCCTCCCATTTTGATCTCGAGAGATTTTTATTCTTCAATATTGAAATATTGTTTGATACACACAAACTTCCATTAAATGATAAAACTAAGACGCAACTATCTTGGATCTACAAGCTTGACAACCTCAGTTTGACCTCTATGTCTCGCCTACTAAGATCACTTATATTATCGCGATTAGGCCCCAACCAGGTATCGTTTGCACCAAGACCTCCTAGTCTTCGTGAAGAACATCAAGATCTATTCTTGAAGCGATGTTACTCACCAAGAGATCACTTTTCCTGATTAAAACAAATTTGAGTTTTCTTGAGTACTTAATAATTGAATATCACAATGCAAACTCAACTCTAAAACTCTAAGCAGAATACTCACAATAACCTATTCTATATGAGCAAATTATGCAAAGGTTTTCCCAAAATAGATTTCACAATTTTCAGAAAACTTACTTTTCTTACTTTCACTTTAAAATCAAATCAAGAAAACAAGAATGAATGATATGCATAAAAAGCCCTAGAGATGGATGCTAAAATTCAATTTCTAAGCCCTATTCGACATGATCTTATTCTCTACACTTTTCTAATGCAACCTATATGACAATGAATGCTTAAAAGATCTTCTTAATATGAAAGATATGAATTAATGAACCTTAGGCCTCATGGGCCAAAATTTTAGCATTTATACTAGTCATACTGATGCTGCTATTAATCATTATTCACCCACTTAATCGATTAACATGCTATTAAAAGTTAGTTTTTTTGTTACGTTTTAATCAATTATACAGTGTCTTCATCGATTAACACACTATTAACATCAGATTGGTTAGCCACTGTAATTCACGATAATAGATTAGACATAGTACTTAATCGATTATACTGATTGAAAATGTTTATCTTGATGTAAGATAAACTACCTATATGATATGCACATGCTATACATAGTCTTCCAAATATAATATCTTTAATGCATAATACTATGTATATGAATGCATGAGCCTACTTATCATATGATATCTAGATGTGATGTCTAAATTTTAATCTTATTTATATTAAGGCTCTTGTGAGACGCCACCTAGGTTTACCTAACCTAGACTTGATCTAAGGCAATCACCTTAAGACTTCTAATAAAAGTAAAGCTTATAATATCCTAAGTCTATAGATGCAACTCTTGAGTCTTTGGCTTGTTGTTTGTTGTACGATCTTCAAGCTTACTTGCATGTCTGTTCTCTTCATCAAAACTTAGGTTAGCGTTAAATGTGCTAGTCTTGACTCTTTACGCTTTCAATCTCCCCCTTTTTGATAATGACAAACTCTACACCAAATCCTTGTTTGATGAGCTTGATGATGATCAACAAGTTTTTTCTTAGGTTAGTTAATGGTCAAATTTGAGCTCCTCCCCCTCACTTTGTTCTCTCCCTCAACTAAGATATCAAACTTACGGAAGCTCAACAACCTGAAACACATCAAACAACAAAACAATATTTCTCCCCCTTTTGAAATTATCAAAATGTATAGACAATTAAATGATAATAACTGGTCAAAAGTAAGAAGGGATATTATAGTTGATGAAAATAAAGTATAATTAATTATTAAGTACAAGTTATGATTGATTAACCAATTTTTACAAAATTGAACAAGTGCATAGAGCACATTTTCCCTTTTGAGGGATTTAATGACACTGAGCAAGATCCAAATCTAATCCTACCTAACAACCTTAGATTTGAGAACCTTGAGACCACTAATGTAGAACCAACTCACCAATTTCAGGACCATATTCAAACTGATGAAATCTGTGACAATACAACAAGTGACCCTGGCATCAACACTCAAACTGCTGAAACTATCAATTATGATAGTGCTATTCCTAACAATTCCAATGAACTTAGAAAATCTATTAGAAACAGGTCTAGACCTCACTACTTGCAGGACTATCACTGCAACCTAATTGCTTCTACTTCTCATTCAAGGTCACCAAAGTCTTCAAAAGAAAGGTATCCCTTATGCAATAGTATATCTTATGCTCATCTATCTTTGGCACATAAGCATTTTTCTTTCAGTATATCTGCTAACATTGAGCCTAAAACATATAATGACGCTGTCAAACATACATGCTGGAAAAATGCTATTCAGCAAGAATTAAGAGCCCTTGATCAAAACAACACTTGGACACTAACTACCTTACCTAACAATAAAAGAGCAATAGGGTGCAAGTGGGTCTTCAAGCTAAAGTACAGGCCTGATGGATCTATTGAAAGGCACAAGGCAAGACTTGTTGCCAAAGGTTTTACCCAAACCGAAGGTGTAGACTATATGGAGACATTTAGCCCAGTGGTCAAAATGACCACAATCAGGGCCATTCTTGCATTAGCTTCAGCCAATAAATGGCATTTACATCAACTTGATGTCAACACAGCCTTCCTTCATGGTGATTTGAAGGAAGATGTGTATATGAAAGTCCCTCAAGGATTACAAATTGACAACCCCAACCTTGTATGCAAACTTGAAAAATCTCTCTATGGGCTTAAACAAGCTAGTAAACAATGGCATGCCAAGTTAACAGGTTTTCTTCTACAAACAGGTTATGAGAAATCATTTGCTGATCAATCCTTGTTCATTAAATCCACAGATTTTAGTTTTACTTCTATACTTGTATACGTTGATGATCTTGTACTCACAGGAAATAGCATAGCAGAAATCAATAGAATTAAACAATTACTTGATGATGAATTTAGCATAAAAGATCTTGGAGAACTAAAATATTTCCTAGGCATGGAGATTGCCAGATCCAATAAAGGGATCACCCTTTATCAACGAAAATACACTCTTGACCTCCTTGAAGAAACATGTATGATGGCTTGTAAGCCTTCTTCTACCCCGATGGAATACACAGGAAAATTGATGAGCATAGAGGATGGAGTCCCTTTAGATGACCCAACTATTTAGAGAAGGTTAATGGGTAAACTTCTCTACTTATCTCATACTAGACCCGATATTAGTTTTTGTGTTGGTCATTTGAGTCAATTTGTTTCAAAACCTACTAACCTCCATTATGAAGGAGCCAAAAGGGTGCTGAGATTTCTCAAAGGCTCAATTGGTTTTGGAGTTTTCTTTCCTGCAGATTCAGATTTCAAACTAAGAGGATATACTGATTCAGATTGGGCAGGATGCCCTGACTCTAGAAACTCTGTTTCAGGATATTGCTTTTATCTTGGAAATGCTCTTATATCTTGGAAGAGCAAGAAGCAGCAGGTCGTGGCAAGATCCTCTGCTGAGGCTGAGTACAGGGCAATAGCTTTGGCCACTTCTGAAGCTCAGTGGTTGGTCTATCTTATGAATGATTTGAAGATTGTGCATCCTACTCCAATTGCTCTGTTTTGTGACAATGAATCAGCCATTCACATAGCTGCAAATCCTATATTCCATGAAAGAACCAAGCATATCGAAGTTGACTGTCATTCAGTAAGAGAAAAGATTCAATCCGGTCTTATTCATCCCCTATCCATTCCAAGTTCTTCTCAAACCGCCGACATTCTTACTAAAGCTTTGTCACCTTCTCTTTTCCAGAAGCTTCACTCCATGCTTGGAATGTTGAATATCTACATTCCAGCTTGTGGGGGGCTGTTAGAGACAAGCCATGGTTCTAATAAGAAGATGAAGGAAGAAGATGTATGTGCTGAAATTAACCACATAAAGAAGAAGAAGAATAAATGATTTTCTGGTTTTTACTTTGGGCTTGATTGCTTTAGGCCCAGTTTTTGTATTTCTGGTTCATTGCTATTTTTAGCTTTTCAGTTTGTTAGTTGTTAGGCTAAGCTTGCTATAAATAGCTTGCCTTATTTCTTCTTCAATCAAGTGAAAGATTTAGCAAATTAAGGAGTAATAAAAGATCAATCAATTTTTCGTTTCTTGTGCAATGGGATACCATGTTTCTTTAAGATGGTATCAGAGCTTCTAATGCCCTGATACTCCATTCTTCCGCTGCCAACATATCAGAATAAAAAGGAGCCTCCTTATCTTTGTCTTCTTCAATCTTCTTCTTCTTCATCTTTATCTTCTTCAAGCATATAGTTATCATGGAAAATAGAGCAATTCAAACGCTCAACCCCCTGCAAGATCCTTGTTCTCCCTATTTCATGAGTCCTAATGAGAACCCAGGTGCGATTCTCGTTTCTAAAGCTCTCAAAGGAGAAAATTATCATTCTTGGTCCCGTGCAATGTGGATGTCCATCAAGACGAAGAACAAGCTTCATTTCATTGATGGATCACTCCCTAAGCCTCCAATCGAAGATCCAAGCTTCAATGCATGGGACAGATGCAACACTTTGGTAGTTTCCTGGCTAACCCAATCAATTGATGCCTTAATCGTTCAAAGCATTCTTTGGATGGACACGACTCTAGAAATTTGGCAAGATTTGCGTGAAAGATAATATCAGGGTGATGTATTCAGAATTGCAGAGCTTCTTCGAGAAGTTTACACATACAAACAGGGTAATCTCAACATAGCTACTTATCACAATCATATCAAGGGGCTATGGCAGGAATTGGATAATTTTAGGCCAATTCCTGGATGTACTTGTACACATAAGTGTATATGTAATCTAATACCCACCATAAAGGGATATAGAGAAAATGACTATGTCATTTGTTTTCTCAATGGGCTCAATGAACAATATGAAGGAGTGAGGTCACAGATATTGCTAATGGACCCACTCCCAACCATCAACAAAGCCTTCTGTCTATTGACTCAGCAAGAGAGACACATTAACTCTCAACTTGGTGAACCAAGGATCCTAATGAATACTTCCAACAATGAGAATTTTGAAAGTGACATTGGAAGAGATACAAGAAGCAGTAGAGGAAGAGGCAGAGGGAGAGCATACCAAACAGGAAGAGGTATGGGTAGATCCTTAGGTGGTAGAGGAACAAAGACTTGCACCTTCTGCCACAAAAATGGTCACACTGTTGATCAATGCTTCAAGAAATATGGCTTTCCCCTGGCAATTCCAAGACTTATACTGTTAACAACATTGCAACAAATGAGACTCAAGGCTATGATTCTGCCTCCCAAGATCAAGCAAATGACCAAACACTGAACAATAAGATCAACAGGGGAGCACCTGGAGTCAATATCACTCCCCAACAACATCAAACTCTTCTGTCCATATTGCAACCTGGAATCACACACAACACAAATCAGTTTGCTACCCACTCTGCAGATCAAAATGAAAATGATAAAGGTACAGTGAATATCTTAAATTGCAATGCCAAAAGTCTTGACTGGTTTCTTGATACAGGGGCAACATATCATATATGCCATACCCTCTCACAATTCCAAACCTACAAGAAAATCAACACTATTTTTGTGACATTGCCTAATGGTAGTCAGATATCCACAAATATATCAGGAAGTGTCACGTTCTCTTCTCATCTCTACTTAGTTGATGTTTTGTATATTCCCTGTTTTATGAATAATATTTATGTTTCAGTTACAATCTAATTTCCATATCAAAATTAATTGAAACATCTCCTTGCTAGCTAAATTTTGTGAATAATGTTTGTCATATTCAGGATCTCCCATCATTGAGGATGATTGGTGTAGCTGAATTGAGAAGTGGATTGTATGCAATGAAGGATCATGTGAGGACCTTGCCAATCATACACAAGACTGATCCTAGTATTTCTATCAATGCTTTTAATACATATGATACTAATGTTTGACATAGTAGATTAGGACACCCCTCCCATGGCAAAATGTTAGAAATGCAGAAAACTTTTCCTATAATTTCCTGCACGAAAACTACTGACCCTTGCTATATTTGCCATTTGGCTAAACAAAGAAATTTACCATATGACAGTAGGACTTCTAAATCCATTTGTAATTTTGATTTACTTCATATGGATATATGGGGCCCCTTTGCTACTCCAAGTACCCTTGGACATATATACTTTTTGACAATAATTGATGATAGATCTAGATTCACTTGGCTCTATTTTCTGAAACTCAAATATGAAGTTCCTGCTCTCATAAAAAAATTTATCTGCCTTATTCAGACTCAATTCAATGTAACAGTAAAATGCATTAGAAGCGACAATGGAAGGGAATTTTCCCTCCCTGAATTCTATGCTAACAAAGGGATAGAGCATCATACTAGTTGTGTTGAAAAACCCCAACAAAATGGGGTGGTTGAGAGAAAACACCAACATATTTTAGGGGTTGCAAGGTCTCTGATTTTTCAATCCAAAGTCCCTCATTGTTTTTGGAATTATGTGATGATACATGCTGTCTATCTAATCAATAGACAGCCAAGTAAGTATCTATCCAATAAGAGCCCTTTCTTTGTCTTGTATGAGAAACTCCCTAGCATATTGAACCTAAGAGTTTTTGGTTGCTTATGCTATGCTACCACTATCACCTCTCACAGAAAGAAATTGGATCCTAGATCAAGAGAGGGTGTTTACTTAGGGACAAGAAAGGGGGTGAAAAGATATTTGATTTTAGACACTAAGACTCATGAGATTTTTGTCTCTAGGAGTGTATCCTTTTATGAGCACATTTTCCCTTTTGAGGGATTTAATGACACTGAGCAGGATCCAAATCTAATCCTGCCTAACAACCTTAGATTTGAGAACCTTGAGACCACTAATGTAGAACCAAGCACTCACCAATTTCAGGACCATATTCAAACTGATGAAATCTGTGACAATACAACAAGTGACCCTGGCATCAACACTCAAACTGCTGAAACTATCAATTATGATAGTGCTATTCCTAACAATTCCAATGAACTTAGAAAATCTATTAGAAACAGGTCTAGACCTCACTACTTGCAGGACTATCACTGCAACCTAATTGCTTCTACTTCTCATTCAAGGTCACCAAAGTCTTCAAAAGAAAGGTATCCCTTATGCAATAGTATATCTTATGCACATCTATCTTTGGCACATAAGCATTTTTCTTTCAGTATATCTGCTAACATTGAGCCTAAAACATATAATGATGATGT
>NC_032009.1:30302810-30322528 GCF_001865875.1 Lupinus angustifolius | reverse complement strand
AGGAATTTACCATATGACAGTAGGACTTCTAAATCCATTTGTAATTTTGATTTACTTCATATGGATATATGGGGCCCCTTTGCTACTCCAAGTACTCTTGGACATAGATACTTCTTGACAATAATTGATGATAGATCTAGATTCACTTGGCTCTATTTTCTGAAACTCAAATATGAAGTTCCTGCTCTCATAAAAAAATTTATCTGCCTTATTCAGACTCAATTCAATGTAACAGTAAAATGTGTAAGAAGCGACAATGGAAGGGAATTTTCCCTCCCTGAATTCTATGCTAACAAAGGGATAGAGCATCAGACTAGTTGTGTTGAAACACCCCAACAAAATGGGGTGGTTGAGAGAAAACACCAACACATTATAGGTGTTGCAAGGTCTCTGATTTTTCAATCCAAAGTCCCTCATTGTTTTTGGAATTATGTGATGATACATGCTGTCTATCTCATCAATAGACAGCCAAGTAAGTATCTATCAAATAAGAGCCCTTTCTTTGTCTTGTATGAGAAACTCCCTAGCATATTGAACCTAAGAGTTTTTGGTTGCCTATGCTATGCTACCACTATCACCTCTCACAGAAAGAAATTGGACCCTAGATCTAGAGAAGGTGTCTACTTAGGAACAAGAAAGGGGGTGAAAGGATATTTGATTTTAGACACTAAGACTCAAGAGATTTTTGTCTCTAGGAGTGTATCCTTTTATGAGCACATTTTCCCTTTTGAGGGATTTAATGACACTGAGCAGGATCCAAATCTAATCCTGCCTAACAACCTTAGATTTGAGAACCTTGAGACCACTAATGTTGAACCAAGTACTCACCAATTTCAGGACCATATTCAAACTGATGAAATCTGTGACAATACAACAAGTGACCCTGGCATCAACACTCAAACTGCTGAAACTATCAATTATGATAGTGCTATTCCTAACAATTCCAATGAACTTAGAAAATCTATTAGAAACAGGTCTAGACCTCACTACTTGCAGGACTATCACTGCAACCTAATTGCTTCTACTTCTCATTCAAGGTCACCAAAGTCTTCAAAAGAAAGGTATCCCTTATGCAATAGTATATCTTATGCTCATCTATCTTTGGCACATAAGCATTTTTCTTTCAGTATATCTGCTAACATTGAGCCTAAAACATATAATGACGCTGTCAAACATACATGCTGGAAAAATGCTATTCAGCAAGAATTAAGAGCCCTTGATCAAAACAACACTTGGACACTAACTACCTTACCTAACAATAAAAGAGCAATAGGGTGCAAGTGGGTCTTCAAGCTAAAGTACAGGCCTGATGGATCTATTGAAAGGCACAAGGCAAGACTTGTTGCCAAAGGTTTTACCCAAACCGAAGGTGTAGACTATATGGAGACATTTAGCCCAGTGGTCAAAATGACCACAATCAGGGCCATTCTTGCATTAGCTTCAGCCAATAAATGGCATTTACATCAACTTGATGTCAACACAGCCTTCCTTCATGGTGATTTGAAGGAAGATGTGTATATGAAAGTCCCTCAAGGATTACAAATTGACAACCCCAACCTTGTATGCAAACTTGAAAAATCTCTCTATGGGCTTAAACAAGCTAGTAGACAATGGCATGCCAAGTTAACAGGTTTTCTTCTACAAACAGGTTATGAGAAATCATTTGCTGATCAATCCTTGTTCATTAAATCCACAGATTTTAGTTTTACTTCTATACTTGTATACGTTGATGATCTTGTACTCACAGGAAATAGCATAGCAGAAATCAATAGAATTAAACAATTACTTGATGATGAATTTAGCATAAAAGATCTTGGAGAACTAAAATATTTCCTAGGCATGGAGATTGCCAGATCCAATAAAGGGATCACCCTTTATCAACGAAAATACACTCTTGACCTCCTTGAAGAAACATGTATGATGGCTTGTAAGCCTTCTTCTACCCCGATGGAATACACAGGAAAATTGATGAGCATAGAGGATGGAGTCCCTTTAGATGACCCAACTATTTAGAGAAGGTTAATGGGTAAACTTCTCTACTTATCTCATACTAGACCCGATATTAGTTTTTGTGTTGGTCATTTGAGTCAATTTGTTTCAAAACCTACTAACCTCCACTATGAAGGAGCCAAAAGGGTGCTGAGATTTCTCAAAGGCTCAATCGGTTTTGGAGTTTTCTTTCCTGCAGATTCAGATTTCAAACTAAGAGGATATACTGATTCAGATTGGGAAGGATGCCCTGACTCTAGAAAATCTGTTTCAGGATATTGCTTTTATCTTGGAAATGCTCTTATATCTTGGAAGAGCAAGAAGCAGCAGGTCGTGGCAAGATCCTCTGCTGAGGCTGAGTACAGGGCAATAGCTTTGGCCACTTCTGAAGCTCAGTGGTTGGTCTATCTTATGAATGATTTGAAGATTGTGCATCCTACTCCAATTGCTCTGTTTTGTGACAATGAATCAGCCATTCACATAGCTGCAAATCCTATATTCCATGAAAGAACCAAGCATATCGAAGTTGACTGTCATTCAGTAAGAGAAAAGATTCAATCCGGTCTTATTCATCTCCTATCCATTCCAAGTTCTTCTCAAACCGCCGACATTCTTACTAAAGCTCTGTCACCTTCTCTTTTCCAGAAGCTTCACTCTAAGCTTGGAATGTTGAATATCTACATTCCAGCTTGTGGGGGGCTGTTAGAGACAAGCCATGGTTCCAATAAGAAGATGAAGGAAGAAGATGTATGTGCTGAAATTAACCACATAAAAAAGAAGAAGAATAAATGATTTTCTGGTTTTTACTTTGGGTTTGATTGCTTTAGGCCCAGTTTTTGTATTTCTGGTTTGTTGCTATTTTTAGCTTTTCAGTTTGTTAGTTGTTAGGCTAAGCTTGCTATAAATAGCTTGCCTTATTTCTTCTTCAATCAAGTGAAAGATTTAGCAAATTAAGGAGTAATAAAAGATCAATCAATTTTTCGTTTCTTGTGCAATGGGATACCATGTTTCTTTAACAAATATACGATGAGGATGTTAAAGATTCATCAATTTTTTATTTACCACGTTTTGATATATTATTATTAGGTGTTGTTGGTCTATATTTTAAGCTTGACTTATATGTATAGTGGAGAATACTGCTAATAGCATCATCTAAAATAGAAGTATAGCTAGAGGTGAACAAATCTTATCATACTACAAGTTACTAGATTTAGCAATTTTGAGTTAATTATAGAGTTTTGGATAACAATGACTCTAACACACCTAGAGGAGAGTTAATAGGTGATTTGGTGTACGATTAAAACTTTTCATTTTTGAAAGATATTTGTTGATATTCCCTGATTTAATCAAGTAACATCATTACATAATCAATTAAAAAAATACTTCACTTAATCAATTAACAACTAACTTAATCGATTAACTCGATTAGTTTCTTGAAAAATCTTTAGTTCTTGACATAACGAAATGCAATGATCATTCTATTCTTACATGCACTTTAACAACCCAATTTATGTGATCAATTATGCAACAATCCTAATATGAATTCAATTAAAGATAATGGAAATTGATAGTTGTGTATATTTAAAAGAGTATGGATAAGAGAAATTGACACGATCGATTTTATCCTGGTTCGATTGTCAACCACCTGCAATCTAATGGGAGATTTTATCCTAGGAGATTTGCGTTCATTATGAAGAAATTGATTGTTCTCTCCTTCTATGTTGATACCTCACACCTTAGGAGATGAATTATAACTTGATCATTCTTCTTGTGTACAATGATTTTGCATATTTTCTTGTGCTAATATACACTCGGTACAATGATGATCAATGCTTGAATATCAATCTTCAAAGATTCATGAAAAATTCATCAAAGTATCTAGCTCTCTTTTTTCAGAAATTTTCTTGTTTGATCTTGAAAATCGTTGTTAATACTCATGCAAAATGTTAGTTAAAATAACATTCAGCTTCAATCAAATTTCTATTATATTAATTGATTATGTTGAAACTTAATTGATTAACGTTCTTTAAAAATCCAAAATTTGAAAACTGGAACTAACTTAATCGAGTAACCATGTACCTAAACGTTTAACGATTTTCCCATTTGCAAAGACTTCATCTTTTAACTATTACCTTAATCGATTAACTGTTTTTAGAAAAACACTTAGTTAATATACTATGAACCTCTAACATGATTTACTAATGTATTATACATTATTTTGAAATAATATAAGTTCAACCTTGTTTAATGCACCAAAATCATGAAGTCATATTTAAATGTTAATACATCTAAATAATGTATGAATGTTAATCTCATATGCATCATGATCATCATTCTAATTTGTGAGACTTTCATTTGGTTCATCTTTCCTAGACTCTAGTCATTAAGAACATCCTAGAACCTAAGAAAATTAAAATTACTCTTAAGCTTTTGTTGATCTTTTTGATACTTGAACTTGAGTCTTCAATATTGTTGTTGTTGATTTAGCCTTTTCTAAATCTTCATGCTTTGTCTTCATCAAAAGTATGCAATGCACACTTGCATTACAACGAGGCGATGTGAAATTTGACAAAAATGTAAACTATAGAATTCAAGTAAGTTGGATGAAATTGTGGAGTACTTCAGGTATCATATGAGATAAAAAATTACAACTCAGACATAAGTGGCAATTTTACTACACGGTTATAAGACGTGAAATATTATATGAGTCTAAATGTTGCATAGTAAAATATTCACAAGATAATAAACTTTATGTAGCAAAGATGTGAATGTATCGTTTGATGAGCCGACACTAAACAAGAAATAATCATAAATGAATGGATTGTAGAGAAGTATGGAGTAACTCCTATAATAGTAAAATAGTAGTATCACACCTTAGATGGTTTGAATGTATATGAAAGAGACCAATAGAAGTGTCCGAAAGAAAAAGCATATGCCAAACAATTAGAAGAAATTTATAGATTGATTTTTTGTCAATAAACTTCATAAATAATAAATCATTATAACGTCCTTTAATGCATGTATGTGACTACACCTAATTGAATTAAGGTTTTGTTGTCTTTATAATATGTTTGTTAATTTTTAAATATATGTATTTAATATCTATATATAATATGTATTACATAATAATTTAAAAATAATATAAATTTATGCAACTTAATAACATTGTAGGAGAAAAAATATTGCGAACAACCTAAAAATATTAAAAATAAATAAATAAATAAATATTTGTCATTAAAATGAAATAATGAAGATTTGTATTTTTAATTATCTATATATTTAGCTATTTCAATTAACATTTATTAATTAATAAATAACTAAATGAATAATAAATAAATATTGTATATATTTTTTTATCATTTTTCAAATTTCAACTAGTTCCAAAATTAATTTTATAAGAAAAACTCTACTTTAAATCTACATGATACAAGTTAATAGTTACACATTACAAGTACAACCAATTTTTGCCCCACATATATTAACCTCCACCTTTGTTTTAATTAAATGCCTTCGAAGCAGTGTCGTTACCATTTTCTGTAGAGAATATATTTTGCCCCAACAGCCTTTTCCCCACATTCTTATAAACACATAGCTTTTTTCTTGGCGGTTCCTGAATGAGTTCCCATCAGTTTTCAACTTCAATACTTACATTTTCTATTTTTCCCATCATATCTGATACATGCATTATTTAACATAACTTATTCTTTTTAAATTTTGTTATGTTCTTAATTATTATTACTTTACACATAAGTTTGTTAAATAATTTGTTGGCCATAATAATCATGTTTTGTATTATCATATATTATCATATAGTTTATTTATATTTGAAATAAGGGTATATGACATGGAGTAGAAAAAGTATGAGACTATTATATTTAATAGTTTATTTAGAAGAAGACTACATAAAAATATGGATTCAAGATATCAATAAATAATAATAATCGAGTCAGAAAAGAAAATCTATAGAAAGCTCTCACAATTTACAAAACACTTTTTGTTTAAATTTATTATAAAATATTACATAATTAAACTATTTAATATACAATGTGTATAATTTTTATTTTGTCATCACAGTATTAAATATTCAATTACCTTCTAACTTTAATATTCAAATTTCTTATAGTTGGGAGTCTAAATGTTTTTCTGCACCGTGCCTAATAAATGTCAGGACCACCACTGATTATTAGGTGTCTTTCTTGGTCTAAATTTTAAGCTTTATTTATATTTGTAGTTGAGAATAAAATTTATATAAAATAAGCATTGTGTAACTTATTTTCTTTTAAAGTAGTGTTTCATTCAGGTAAATACGACAAACAAGGATTCAAGTAAGAGAAAAAATGTATGTTAATATATGATTTTATACATTGTCACAACATCATCTATCATTTATATTTTGTCATTATTAACCATTCAAAAATTGATACAAATGATTGTGATAATATATTAACAGTATATAAATAATTATACTATCAGTAAAAATTACACTATTCAAGTAAATGGTATATTCTAATTTACTAAAATCAATAGCTAAAAGTGGTTAGAGATGAGATACTTTTAAATGGTATTACACTCTTCAACTAAATATACACTCTTAAGTAAATGGTATATTCTAATCTACATCACTCTTCAAGTAAATGGTATATTCTAATCTATGTCACTCACCTAGGAATGGCAACAAGGTGGGTTGGGGGCGGGTTTATGGTTATCCAACCCCAAACCAAAATAAAAAACCTGAACCTAAATTAAGTGGGGTTGAAAAAAATATTATCATTCCCGAACCCGTTGGGTTTCAAGTAACCCAAATCTAATAGGAACCCTCCCGAAATATATGTTTTTATATATATAGATTATATATGTCAAATTTTTATATTGAAGAAGCTTTGCCAAAAGGATTTAAGGAAAGAGGGATTGTATATGGTGGGTGGGTGCAGCTGTAAGATTGTCTCTTGTGACATAAAGAGATATACTATTTTGTTTTGAATAATGTAACTCTTGAATGGAGAGTTGCGAATGAAATGATAAGACTTTTGAGAAATAGTTTATCTATAGTATTTGATGGATGCACTAAAGCATTGTCTCTATCTCTAACCAGAAAGATTGCTCTATTTGCCATCAATAAAGGAGGAGCATAGAAAGAAAGGGAAAGAGGTAGAAGAGTTTCTTTTTTAACGAAGAACAATACACAACATCACAAAGAAGGATCGTTTAGCCATGGATAAGAGTTGTTAATATATATATTCATTCATATTATGTGAAAACTATGATTTCTAAAGATTCATTTAAACATGATTTCTATAATAAAACTTATATGTGGTATCATATCATTGTGTTTACGAACTTATAGTTTTTCATTAATTTTAATTTGATCTTAATAATATTTTAAAATATGTTATTTGAATATTTAGAGAATTATATATGTTTATTTCTACTGCATTATAGTAATAAACAAAGTATAGAAAAAGAACATATCATTGTTCATATTGAACAGAAAGTAACTAAACTTCTATCCATTTTGCACTGTTCATTATGCTATTTTATGAAACAAGATTGTGCAAAAATCTATTTAGTAAACTATACATTATTACTAATGTCATTTAATGTGCTTCTCTTGTTATAGTATATGCTTGTTCTTATATTTTATAGAAAGTCATTACAATCCTGTTTGCATTTGAAACAGTAACAAGATATATGTATATATATATTAAAGAGAGAAACAGTAACAAGCATATAAATTATATATCTTATATATATAACGTTAACTAATATATATATTATTACGTTAACATACAGTAATATATATGTTAATAGATATGTGTTTTATATATGTTATATATATAAGATTAACACATTATATATATATATAATTAAGTTACAATTTGATTTGAACTTTTTGATGAAATTGTTTCATGAATATTTATGTAACTTTACAAATTATATGAAAGTTTGAGAGTCATATGTATGTACAATATTATGACTAGTTAGATGTTTGAAAGTGTTGTATAATAGATTTGTTAATCATCGAAGTGGTCAAATTTTTATGTTATGTAAATCCAAATTGTATGATTATATTTCATTTGTTTGGAATTATTGTATGATAGATTTGTTAATCACTAAAGTGATCAAATATTTATGTTTATTTAATTCCATATTGTATGATCATACTTCATTTACTCATTAATTTGATGCTATAAGTGATATAATAATTATTTGTTTATGAGTAAATTGAAATTCATTATTATAAGGCAGTTAAGAATCGTCCAAATGTTGATTGCTTGTTCTTATAATCAATGAGTATATATGTTGGAGTGTAAAGCATCATTAGTTATTTTTATATATCCAAAGATAGTAAATGTTTCTAATATATGCATGTATTATTGCCAAATTATGTGAATTTCTTTTAGTATCATCATATCTAGTAAAATATATTAATAGATTACCCAAAGGTAGACATTTATATACACTTATGAAGTAATCTGAATTAATTTAGCATGTAACTCAAAGCCTTAATGTTTTTGTTTAATTTTATTGATTAAAGTATCTATTATTTTGCATTCGCAATTATCATTTGTTCCAACTTTCAATGTACTTAATTTCTCTGAATGAACAATGCCAATTTTATGTTGGGGTAATGGATTTACATTTGTTACTTAGAGAAGATAATCCAAATGCTATTACTAATATAAGCACCAAAGAACATAAAGTTCATTATAGGAATTGGGAAAGATCAAATAGATTGAGTTTAATGTATATGTGAATGAGTATTATTGACAATATTAAGTCGGCTCTTCCTAAAACTAAAAGTGCTAAATAAATGCTGAAGTTTGTGGAAGAGCGCTCTCGAACTACTGACAAGTCTCTTGATGGGACACTAATGAGTTCATTGACCACTATGAAATTTGATGGTTTTCATATTATGCATGAACATGTCATTGAAATGACAATCATTGCAACAAGACTTAAGACATTGAGAATGGATGTGGATAAAAACTTCCTTGTGCAATTTATACTAATGAACTATAACACCATGAAAGATAAATAGAATGTGCATGAATTGCATAGTATGTTAGTTCAAGATGAAACTAGGATGAGGAGCCAAGAAAATCACTACATCAATTATGTTAATCATCAACAATCTAGAAAGAAAGCCATAAGAAACATGACAAGAAAGGGAATGGACACTTAAAGATTAAAAAGTCATCTTCATAAATCCACAAGAAGGAACATCATGATAACAAATATCGTTTTTGTAGAAAGATTGGACATTTCCAAAAGGATTGTCCAAAACACAAAGGATGGTTTGAAAAGAAAGGTAAGTCTAGTGCTTAAGTATGTATTGAATCGAACTTAGCAGAAGTTCCTTATAATACTTGGTGGATTGACTCTGGATGTACTGCTGATGTTTCTAATACTATGCAGAGATTCATTACGACTCGAACTACAAGATCAAATGAAAAATTTGTTTATATGGGAAATAGAGTGAAGGTTCCAAAGGAAGCTGTCAGGACTTATTGTTTAATCCTTGACACTGGACATCATTTGTATTTATTTGAAACCATTTTTGTACCTAATATATCTAGGAATTTGGTTCTTAAACTTGATGTTGCTAGATACTTTTTAAAATTTGGTAATGAATGTTTCAATTTGTATAAATATACTCATTTAATTGGCAATGGTATATTATGTGATGAATTGTACAAGTTAAATCTTGATATTATTTTTTATGAAACACTTTTAACCTTGAGCATGGCTTAATTAATGGATGTTCTGTTTACTTATGGCATAAACGTTTAGAACATATTTCCAAAGAAAGAATGAAAGGCTAAGTAATGAATGAAATCCTTCTGGATTTATATTTTATTGATATGACTATATGTGTGAATTGCATTAAAGGTAAACAAACGAAACACACAAAGAAATGAGTCACAAAAAGCACTAAGCTTTTTGAAATTATACACACAAGCTTTTTGATGTTAACTCTTTCAATAAGGAAAAATAATTCATTACCTTCATCAATGATTATTCTCGTTATGGACATATCTATTTATTGTCTAATAAATCTCAAGCGTTAAAAGCTTTAGAGATTTACATTACTGGAGTTGAAAGACAATTAGATAAAAATGTGAAAATTATCAAGTCTGCTTGAGGTGGTGAGTATTATGGAAGATATGATGAAAATGGAAAACATCCAAGTCCATTTGCTAAATTCCTTGAAAGTCATGGCATATGTGTACAATACACAATATCACGTACACCGCAATAAAATGGTTTATCAGAAATGCGTAATGGAATATTGTTGATTATAGTTAGGAGTGTTTTGAGCAATTCATCTTTACCCGTTTCATTGTGGACTTATCCTTTACAAACCGCCATGTATTTATTAAATAGGGTCCTCAGTAAGGCAGTTCCAAAGACTCCTTTTGAACTGTGAACAGGAAGAAAACCTAGTTTAAGGCACCTGCATGTTTGGGGATGCCCGGTGGAAATTGGAGTTTATAATCCACAAGAAAAGATATTGAATGCAAGAACAATCAATGGTTATTTTATTGGTTAACCAGAAAAATCAAAGGGGTATAGATTTTATTGTCCAAACCATACTACAAGAATTGTTGAAACTGGGAAGGCTAGGTTTTGTGGAGAATGATGAGATTAGTGCGAGTGAAATACCACGTAACATGAAAATTCAAGAAGTAAGGTTACAAGTTCCATTTACTTGTGTCCCTAATAATGTTGTTCCTCAAGTTATTGAACCGAATAGTAACGATGGAGAACAACAAAATAATCTCATTACTAAAAATGAAGTTGATGAACCTATAGTAGAACCACAAGAGATAACATTAAGAAGATCTCGAAAATAAAAACGATATGTTATTCCTGATGATTATATGGTTTACCTATATGAGTCAGAATGTGACATAGGAATTGAGAATGACCCAATTATGTTTTCAAAAGTCATGGATAGTGATAATGCCAATAAATGGTTAAATGTCATGCAAGGTGAGTTAAAATCTATGGAACAAAATGAGGTTTGGGACCTTGTTGAGTTATCAGAAGATTGCAAAATAGTTGGTTGTAAGTGGGTTTTCAAAACCAAACGTGATTCTTATGGTAACTTAAAACATTATAAGGTTAGACTTCTAGCAAAAGGTTATATTCAGAAAGATGTCATTGACTATAAAGAGACATTTTCACCAGTCTCTAAGAAAGACTCGCTTAAGATTATCTTGGCATTGGTGGCTCCTTATGAATTGAAGTTACACCAAACGGATGTGAAAACTGTCTTTCTAATTGGGGATTTAACAGAAAATGTCTATAGGGATCAACCAATGGGATTCAAAGAGAAAGGAAAAGAACACATGGTGTGTAAACTTAAGAAATCAATATCTGGACTTAAACAAGCTTCACGACAGTGGTATCTTAAATTTAACGATACTATTGTATCCTTTGGGTTTAAGAAAAACATTGTTGATCGATGTATATACCTAAAGGTCAGTGGGAGTAAGTTTATCTTCTTGGTTCTATATATTGATGACACCTTACTTGCAACTAATGATCTTGGTCTTTTAGATGAAAATAAGATGTTTCTCTCTAAAATTTTGAAATAACAGATATGGGTGAGGCAAGCTATGTGATTGGAATAGAAATATATTGTGATGGATCACAAGGAATTATAGGCTTGTCTCAGAAAGCTTATATTAACAAAAATTTTGAGAGATTCAGAATGGATAAATGTTCAAAATCTCCCGTTCCAATTCAGAAACGAGACAAGTTTAGTATTATGCAATATGTAAAGAATGATTTGGAACGGAAGCAAATGAAAGAAATTCCTTATACATATATAGTTGGGAGTTTAGTATATGCTCAGACTTGTAAGTGACCATATATTAGTTTTGCAGTTTGAATGTTAGAATGATATTAGAATAATCGTGATATATAACATTGGAAAGCTGCAAAGAAAGGTCTGAGATATTTGCAAGTACAAATGATCGCATGCTTATTTATAGGATATCGAATCATCTTGAAGTGATTAGATATTCAAATTCAGACTTAGCGAGATGCATAGACATTCATTTATATATGTTGATTAACTAGAGGAAGTATCTTATGGAAGAGTGTGAAGCAAACTATCATTGCTACATCCACTATGAAAGTTGAATTTGTGGCATGCTTTGAGGCCATAGTTAATATGAAGTGACTACATAACTTCATTTCATGACTTGGGTTAGTCAATCATATTGTCAAGCCATTGAAAATTTATTGTGATAATTCTGTAGCAATATTCTTTTCTAAAAATGATAAGTATTTCAAAGGTGCTAAACTTACGGATTTGAAATACTTTGTTGATAAAGAAGAAGTTCAAAAACTTAGAGTATCATTTGAGCATATTAGCACTAACCTTATGATTGCAGACCTTTTGACGAAAAGGTTACTGCCCAAAATATTTTCTAGTCATGTTAAAAATATGAGCATTATGTCTGCTAATGAATGTTGAACATTATGTTATTAATGAAGTCTCAATGTTTGACACTCCGAGCTCATTAACATTTAAGTTTATGATTAATATTTTATTTTCATGCTTATGTACACATGTGAGAATGGTAATGTTGAAAATAAAATTTTCTTTCTAAATGACATTATTATGTGATTTTCATTGATGTGTCATGTTAGGAATAAGAGTAGTACATGGAATAGACTATATGGGATAAATGATGTACAACCGTCATGACTCTTATTAGTTTTTTGTTCTTGATCATGACTTGTAATGTAATGAATATGGAAAACATATTATGATTATGCACATTATGTTTGATGTTGAATTATATTGTCACATGAGACAAGTGTGAGAATGTAAGAATGACTCTTGTGACAGGAAGGAAAATACTATTTTGTTTTGAAAAGTGTAACTCTTGAATAGAGAGTTGTAAATGAAATGACAAGACTCTTAGAAAAAAGTCTATATATAGTGTTTGGTGGAAGCACTATACTTATAGGGAAAAAATACGGACTTGAAGCATTGTCCCTATCTCTGCCCCAAAAGATTGCTCTATTAGCCATCAATAAAGGAGGAGCATAGAAATAAAGGGAAAGAGATAGAAGAATTTCTCTTTTGACGAAGAATAACACACAACATCATAAAGGAGGATCGTGACGCCATGGATAAAAGTTGATGATCTATATCCATTCTTATTATGTGAAAACCATATTTTTCAAAGATCCATTTAAACATGATTTCTATAATAAGACTTAAAGCAGCAACAATGTATCTTAACACACCCTTCTCTTGGATGCTTTTACTGCTTTTTAACACATTGTGCGGTGGAGTTTCTCTAACTGAGGCGTTTGTGGGTGACTGTGAGATAGTATTGTCGCCACACTTAGATTCTAATTTTATCATTAATGCAAGAAACATGGCTGAGAAATTGAAGGTTGGGATTGAAGTGGGGAAAGGTGAAGAAGATAGTTTGTTCACAAATCGGGGTAGAGTAATTTTTGTTTCCTTCCCAAAGTGAGGCGCCGCATACATTAAAAGGATGAATATGTCCAAAATGTGTTTCCTTCCCAAAATGTTTTAGAAACACAACACTTTATTCTCGTGATGAAAAAGAGTATTTCAAAAATCTAAACATGGTCATGGGCTCATGATGCCTGACCAATATATTAAATTTTATTTTAAATCAGGTTTTATAAATATGTTCAGGTTGACACTAGTATTGACTAAAAAGAATAGAGCTATAGAATTAGCTCCAGCATCAAGCATGCATTCTGAATTTGCAATCATCAAGAGTTTCAAAGAAGTAATAGAAAAATATTCTTGGAATTTAATTGGTAAGATTCACTGTCTCAAACTAAAATATGAAAATTAATGACATTTGAATTAAAGATTCTTATTGAATAAAAAGAGAAACAACTTTTAACTTTTTTTGTTAAAATAAATAAATAAATTTCAGTGGAATTTCCTGAAAGGAGCTCAAGGTTCTCTCTTAGCTAGAGAGAACAAAAACAAAAGCATACATTATAAGAAAATCAAACCAACAACAAACATATACAAGTGAGATTTACAACCCACAATTCTTCAATAATAATAACAATTATTGACTTCCTACCCACCCCCCACCCCAAACAATTTGGGGTTTTAATTGATCTCAATGTGAAGATATCTTGAGTTTGAGGGACTTGTTCAACCATCCCCTCAAACTCCAACTTCCCCTGCGGGAAAGTGATGAAGTTCCATTTTCACTAGTGGGAGTTGAACTCTGTGGCTTCTTGCATAGCATGAAATCCCTTACTCCATGTGATCCAATTGCATCCCACGGAATCAATGCTGAAAACACCATAAAAAGCCTAATTCAGTAACATTGTAAAAAATAAAAAATAGGAATGTGGGTTGAAAGCCCATCAACACGCTAGTAAACTTATAAAGGCAAAACTTGAGAATCATTACAAAAAGTGAGATTCTCTTTTTTGGTAGTAGAAAGTGAGATTCTTAATTTCAGATGCCAAATTTAATCAAACAACAAAAGAGGGGAAAAACATTTTCCAACCCAATTGGGCACTAAAAATAGATTTTAATAACATCAAAGCTGCAACAACATCAAAACATATAATTCAGAAACATATAATAAAAAAGAAAGCTCTAAATTTCAAATAAAAGTCACATTATTACACAAAGCTCACCATAAATAACATTCAATGACAAGAATACAAATTATAACAAATATGAAAAGTTTGGTTTAAAAAGCTAGAATATTATTAATACACAATAGCTATCTAATTTTCTGGTTGCAAATTGAAAATTACCATCGGATTCAACATGAGTAGAATAAAGATAGAATCCATTTATATCATTCCCAAGAATGGGTAGCCTCCCTTCACGTGCATACAATTTGAGAGTTGTGTCAATCACCTCCGTTACAAGCTCTGTCTCATTCACCACAAACCGAATCGGACCAGCGCTTCCAAGCACATTGATCCTGATCAAAAACCTATTCGAATTCACGTTGCGGTTCTTTTTCTGCTTACTCAATCCCATTTGTGTTTGTGCCTCAATTTGATTGAAACAAAAATGAATGTTTCTATCGAAAATTAAAAGAACCTAGAATCGCAAATTGAAGAGGTCAATTTTCTGATTTCTCAACGGTTGAAACCAAGGCAACAATAACACCAGTCTTGTATGTAAGAACTAAAAGTGAAGGAAAGAGAGATAAGAAGAGGAGCACTCGTTTTGGATTGGGAATGAGAGCGCTTGAAATCAAAGTTGCCTTGGGTTTATACCATTCACAATTAAGGAGGGAGATGTATTTAAATAGGATGAATTGTTATGTTAGTGGTGAAAAGTGGGTTCGGGGTATTTTAGGATTTTAATCCTTGATTCATTCGGTGTTGATTTGCTGATGTAAAGGTGTGAACACGTATTCTCACACGGTCATAGTCTTTTTGTTAGTTTTCTACTTGTTGTGAATTAGTTACATAATGTTGTTTTATTAGAAAATACTCATTCCATTTCCTATTTTTTAAATCTTTTTATGTTTTAGAAATTAAACGCATATTGATATTGTATTTTTCGATCATATTTTGATTTATTATTTGTCCTTTTCACTCTTATTTTTTAATTTTTTGATCAATAAATTATATTATTATTTAATTTTATTCTAAACTAGCATGTTGACAGGCACTGTCGTGTCTGTCAACCCGCTTTCCTATTGTTGTAATGTGTAGTCTACGTACTATAAATGTTAAATATATATAGTAAGTTATCTTAGATATTGCAATTTGCATATGAATAATTCGATTGAGATAATTGCTCAATCCTAAGGAAGAGTTGCATATACAATTATGTTCATCACGAATTGAGTCTCATACTCCAATTCTTTTTGGGACTTATTTTCATCTCTATTGTAGTCCAGAGTTTGGTAAATAAACATCTCATATTATGTTTTAATTAAAAAATGATATGTTTTCCTCTAAGGCTCAATTGAATGTCACTAACACCTCCGGATAATGTCATTATATTTTGTATGCACAAAAATAAAACAAAAAATTGATAGTATAAAACATATCATAATCGTGATCTTAATTTTATCATGTCATAATTCCATTTTGCAAACATATGAGCATTAAATATTATTAGTTACTTAATATAAAATATTGTAAAATTAATATGTGAGTATGTGACATAATATTATAATCAATTTCTAGTAGATCACAAATTGTTAAATTGTACAATTTACATGTATTAGTGTTTGTTTCAATTTACAAATATTTTTTACTAAGAGTAATGCTTTGGATAAAAAACAGTGATTAGGAGAATATTAGGTAGATTTATTAGGAAAATATAATAATTTATTAAATAAAAATAGAAGTAATAAAAATTAACAGTGACAAATGATGGGAAAACAATAAATGGTTCACTAAAAATATAAATATAAAACAATGATTAAAATATTTTAAGTTATAGAAAAGTATTAGAGAATAACTCTCATTTTTTCAATACAATTTCGTTCACCACCACATATAACAATGATCCTTACAATTTAGTAGGCAATGAACAACATAATTATTGTCAAATACATTTATTTAATTTTACTGTAATAGTGGTGACAATTATATAAAGCAAGACCTAAAGTTAGTTTTCATTAAAAAAAACTAAATCAAACAATGACATTTATCTCCAATTAATTTTTCTAACAATAAATTTAAGTATTTAGATCATCAAAGATTGTCTATAATGCACAAAAGAAAGAGAGGTTCTTGTTTGAATCTTCCACTAAAATAAATAAGAAGAATTGCATCCCCATTGCTTGACAATCTATTTATATTTCATTCATACGTCTAACGATCAACAAAACAAATGTAAAAGTCTGCAGAGAATTTGATAAAAAATATAAAGTTAGTTTACATTAAAAAACAAAATCAAACAATCAAAATAAAGAAGTCGTTTTTTAATAATATCACCAGCAACCTTTACCCAAATTCCTATATGACAGACAATATGAGATACTAACAAAAACTAAAAATCAAAATGAAGATAAAACACAACCTCAATAACAGTAAAAAAAATTAAGTGTTATCTCATGATGAAGATGAGGAAGGAATAAATTTGCTACAAGAAAATAAAAGGCAAACTCAAAACAAATGAATAAACTTCCGTTAAACCATTGATCTATTTATGTAACATCATTCATTTGTTGAGAAATATTGAGGAAAAGTTTAAAGAACATGTTTATGTAACATCACTCATTTCATCAAAAAATGACTTTTCAAGCAAATATTTAGAAGATGAAAAATACGTTATACTAACAATAATGAAAGCTTCTAATTGATTTTATTTCATTCTCAATTCTTATTATGAGGCCTAGTTGAATATACTTATTGATAATTGATGTTATGCATATATAAATCTAAACATTATGAAACAATGTTAAATTGACTCATTTTAACTCCATAAAAGTTGCAGGTTTAAATATAACTCCATTAAAAACAGTCATTGGATTAAAACTTTGAAACAGAGTTAAAGTTAAACATAATTATTTTATAGACAACACAATATAGTAACAATGTAAGGTAGCATGTATAGAAGATTTATTCAAATTGAAGCACAGAACCTGCATCTATAATTGTACAATTGGAGACAATGTGAGTTAACTTTTCACTAACAATTATTGTCATTGCTAATGAAAACTCAAGCAACATTGGGTCTTCCCTCTTTTGTTTTATAGCCAACAGTTCCAACTTCCTAAAGAGACATTAGGCTAGTTGAGAATAACTTTAAAAACTGCACCATTGGAAACTGCCAAAAATACAAAATAATCCTCTTATTTTTTCATTTGGTGTATGAAAACATGGTGAATAATAGTTAATTATAAGAGTAAAATAAGCAAGTGAAAATATTATAAAAGTATAGATGTCATAACTCTAAATTTTAAAACAAACATAGTCTAAACATGAAAACAACAATGACATTTTAGGATAAATATAATCTCAATATGATAGAACAAAATGAACAATAATGTATAACACTAATTAAATTATATTTGCCTTGCATTGCTACCTATTTCTCCTTGAATTGTGATTTCAATCTCACAAACTCTAATATCTCTTGTGTAGTTGACTGTACTTGACAACAATGATGTTGATGATAGTAAATGTTGGGGAAGAATTAGGAAGAAAGAAGAAGAGAATGAGTGAGAATGAATGTGCTTCTTGTATATTGAGTTGAATTGAGATCAAAATACCAAACTTACTATATATAGCAAGCTGTCCAACTAAACAACTAACTGACTTTCCTAATATGGAAACTTCTATAACTATATTACCTAACTTTTGAATTACACTGATTTTAACATCTTCCCTTAATCCAAAAGTTAACAAAAACAGAAACAAAGAAAGAATGAATCAACCTTTACAACTACATAAAATCACAACAATTATTGTTCCTTATCAAGCTTTCAAATTTCTTCTTCTTCACTAAGCTTGAATTCTTTATCACCAAGCCTTCACATTCATCTTGTCTCTTAATGTTCTGAACCGTGCAGTCTTGAGTGGTTTGGTTAGAACATCAGCTATTTGCAAATCTGTGGCACAATGTTGTAGCTTGATTTTACCTTTTGCAACTTGATCTCTTAGATAGTGAAATTTTGTTTCAATGTGTTTGGACCTGCCATGAAACACTGGATTTTTGGCAAGGTTAATAGCAGATTGGTTATCTACTTTTAACTCCACTGCCTCACCATCACTCAGGCTTAATTCCTTCATCAATGCTTGAATCCACACACCTTGACAGGCTCCACTGCAGGCTGCTATGTACTCTGCTTCACATGTTGATAGTGCCACTACATCTTGCTTCTTAGATGACCAAGAGATAGGTGCTTTACCTAAGAAGAAGATATAACCCATTGTGCTCCTTCGATCCACTTGATCCCCACACCAATCAGAATCTGTGTAAGCTTCAAGATGCAAAACATTCTGCTTTGTCTCAAATTTCTTGTAAGGAAACATAACACCATGATCAAGAGTTCCCTTCAAGTATCTGAGAATTCTCTTTGCTGCAATTAGATGAGAGTGCCTAGGTGAGCTCATGTACCTACTTACCAATCCTACACCAAAAGAGATTTCAGGCCTGCTGTGACACAAAAACCTCAAACACCCAACCAATTGCCTGAACATTGTGCAATCAACCTTTGCTTCTTCATCACAAACACCCAGCTTTAGATTTGCCTCTACTGGTGTATCTGCAGGATTACAGTTGAGAAGATTGAATCTCTCTAGAACTTCCAATATGTACTTCTTCTGGTGCATGAAAATGCCATTCATGTGTTGCACAAATTCGATGCCTAAGAAGTATGCTAGTCTGCCAAGATCAGACATTTCAAACTCATTGCTTAAACTTTTCTTTACTGTTGCAATCTCAGCTTTGTTGCTTCCAGTGATGAGCAAATCATCTACATAAAGGCATATGATTATCATATCATTATCATCACATGTCTTTATGTAGACACCATACTCAACAGAGCACTTGATGAAGCCAATTTTAGTTAGGAAGGCATCAATCCTTTTGTTCCAAGCTCTAGGTGCTTGTTTCAAACCATATAGAGCTTTCTTGAGTTTGAATACTTTGTTTGAGTTTCTGTTTTCTTTGAGTTCAAAACCAGGAGGTTGAGTAATGTAGACTTCCTCTTCTAATGGTCCATTTAGGAAGGCAGACTTGACATCAAGTTGCCATAGATCCCATCCTT
>NC_032009.1:30298618-30302710 GCF_001865875.1 Lupinus angustifolius | reverse complement strand
TAAACCATTGATCTATTTATGTAATATCATTCATTTCTTGAAAAATATTGAGGAAATGTTTAAAGAATATGTTTATGTAACAACACTCATTTCGTCAAAAAATCACTTTTCAAGCAAATATTTAGAAGATGAAAAATGTGTTATATTAACAATGACGAAAGCTTCTAATTTATTATATTTCATTCTCAATTCTTATTATGAGGCCTAGTTGAATATACTTATTGATAATTGATGTTATGCATATATAAATCTAAACATTATGAAACAATGTTAAATTGACTCATTTTAACTCCATAAAAGTTGCAGGTTTAAATATAACTCCATTAAAAACAGTCATTGGATTAAAACTTTGAAACAGAGTTAAAGTTAAACATAATTATTTTATAGACAACACAATATAATAACAATGTAAGGTAGCATGTATAGAAGATTTATTCAAATTGAAGCACAGAACCTGCATCTATAATTGTACAATTGGAGACAATGTGAGTTGACTTTTCACTACCAATTGTTGTCATTGCTAATGAAAACTCAAGCAACATTGGGTCTTCCCTCTTTTGTTTCATAGCCAACAGTTCCAACTTCCTAAAGAGACATTAGGCCAGTTGAGAATAACTTTAAAAACTGCACCATTGGAAACTGCCAAAAATACAAAATAATCCTCTTATTTTTTCATTTGGTGTATGAAAACATGGTGAATAATAGTTAATTATAAGAGTAAAATAAGCAAGTGAAAATATTATAAAAGTATAGATGTCATAACTCTAAATTTTAAAACAAACATAGTCTAAACATGAAAACAACAATGACATTTTAGGATAAATATAATCTCAATATGATAGAACAAAATGAACAATAATGTATAACACTAATTAAATTATATTTGCCTTGCATTGCTACCTATTTCTCCTTGAATTGTGATTTCAATCTCACAAACTCTACTATCTCTTCTGTACTTGACAACAATGATGTTCTGATACCAGTTTGTTGGGGAAGAATTAGGAAGAAAGAAGAAGAGAATGAGTGAGAATGAATGTGCTTCTTGTATATTGAGTTGAATTGAGATCAAAATACCAAACTTACTATATATAGCAAGCTGTCCAACTAAACAACTAACTGACTTTCCTAATATGGAAACTTCTATAACTATATTACCTAACTTTTGAATTACACTGATTTTAACAGTAAACACTATTGACAATAAATCAAACATGACAACTAAAACATAAGATAAATGCAAAGAAAACATGCAACATAAGTCCAAATAATGAAAATGAGCAATATTTGTTGTTACAGTAAAATATTTTCTATTCAGTACTGAACAATAACATTCATTTCTTAGAAGAAGAGATAAAGGACCACAACATGAATACGATAAATACCAATAACTATATAACAGACTTACATTTACTACTAACATCTCTACTTAACACAATCTTTTGTGTCTTCCTTAGTATTTCACTTCCTATCTCTCCAAACCCTGCATCAAAATTCACAACAACCTTAGCATTTTGCTAAATGATCCAAACCATACATTCATATACATCTTTAAAAAGCCACTCGTATCTATAATATTATGTAATAACATTTTTTTCATTACGTTTTTTTCTTAATTGGTTGAGCATCCACTGATACAGCATTGTCTTTTGCTTCATTCATAGGCTCACGAACCTCCTCAACTTGATGCCAATTTGCATTAGTTGTTAACCCCAAATACAACTCATGAAGAATATGAAATTTCATATCAAAACATTTGCTAATAGAGGGGTTTATATTTATTATTTCACAAATTGTGCCATTACATGTGTCATTTATTATGATTGGTGAAAAAATAGTTAATTATTAATTTTTTAACTTAAATATATTTTTTCAATCAATCATATGCTAGTAGTGCATGTAGTGACACACCTTGTGAGAAAATAGATGTGATACCTTACAAGAGTACATACAATATAATAATATTTAGAGTAAAATTGAATTTATAGATCAGAAAATTAAAAAATAAGAGTGAAAATGACAAATAAATATGATTGAAAAACACAGTATCAATATGCCGTAAATTTATAAATCATAAAAAGGTTAGAGAAATTCAAAAAATAGGAAATGAAATGAGTATTTTCTAATAAAACAACATAGTGTAACTAATTCACAACAAGTAAAAAACTAAAGAAAAAAGATATTATGACCGTGTGAGAATGCGTGTTCACACTATCACATGAGCAAATCAACACCGAATTAATCAAGGATTAAAATCCTAAAATACCCCGAACTCACTTTTCACCTATGAAGCACAAATACGAATACGTGTATCGGATATGATACATATCTGATACATCGACACACATTTTTTCTAAAATGTAGGATACGATATGTTCAAGGATACGCGTATAAATTAATAAAAAATATATAAAATATGATAAAAATATAAGTGTAAATTAAAATATTATCTCCTACCCTCTTTCTTCTCTTCTCTATTAATACTCACACATCCTCTTCTCTTTATAAACATACTAAGCGAAAAGAAACTAAGAAGTAAGAAATGTAAGCCTTTTTCTGTTTGCTCTTCACAACATACCTATGGCGGTAGAGGCAGTAACACTGAGTACCAGCTGGCGACGTTATGGATATTCGAGGGTCAATGTGGTGTGATGGTAAGTTGGTATGATGGGACCTTTAAATAAGTGAGTGTTTATTGAAAACAAATCTATCTTATCATAAAAATGAATCTATACATCATTTATTTTATTGAAAACGAATCTATATATCCTATATTTTATTGAAAACGAATCTGATACGTGTCTTGATATTTTTTTTTATTTTTTAATTTTTTTAATTTTTGGATACTCTATGAACACGTATCATTCGCGAATCTGAGCGTATCCGTGTCGGATACGTATCAGACACTAACACGCGAGGATATTTGAAGAATCCGTGCTTCATAGCTTTTCACCACTAACATAACAATTCATCCTATTTAAATACACTTACCTCCTTCATGTCTCTTCACATATCTTCCCAAGTTAATTGTGAATGGTATAAACCCAAAGCAACTTTTCAAGCGCTCTCATTCCCAATCCAAAACGAGTGCTCCTCTTCTTATCTCTCTTTCCTTTGCTTTTAGTTCTTGCATACAAGACCGTTGAGAAATCAGAAAATTGACCTCTTCGATTTGCGATTCTAGGTTCTTTTAATTTTTGATAGAAACATTCTTTTTTGTTTCGATCAATTTGAGGCACGAACACAAATGGGATTGAGCAAGCAGAAGAAGAACCGCAACGTGAATTCAGATAGGTTTTTGATCAGCATCAATGTGCTTGGAAGCGCCGGCCCGATTCGGTTTGTGGTGATTGAGAAAGATCTTGTAACGGAGGTGATTGACACAACTCTCAAATTGTATGCACGTGAAGGGAGGCAACCCGTTCTTGTGAATGATATCAATGGATTATATCTTTATTCTACTCATGCTGAATTCCATGGTAATTTCCAATTTGAAACCTGAAAATTAGATACCTACTGTGTATTAATAATATTCTAGCTTTATAAACCAAACTTTTCATATTTTTTATAATTTGTATTCTTGTCATTGAATGTTATTTATGGTGCGCTTTGTGTAAGAATGTGGCTTTTTTGTATATTTTGTTTGAAATTTAGAACATTCTGTTTATATGTTTCTGAATCATATGTTTTGATGTTGTTGTAGCTTTGATGTTAGTAAAATCTATTTTCAGTGCCGAATTGGGTTCCAAATGTTTTTTTCCCTCTTTGTTGTTTGATTAAATTTGGCCTATATGTGGATTTGTTTGAAATTAAGAACCTCACTTTCTACTACCAAAAAAAGAATCTCACTTTTTGTAATGGTTCTGAAGTTTGCCTTTATATTATATATATTTGGATTAGGGGTGGCAATAGGTACCTAGTTTGTAGGTATCTGCCAAAAATATTTGTAATAGGTCGGGTTTGGGTCCGTGTTTTTGGACCTGTGGTTAATGATACCCGAGATTTTAAGACCCGCTATTGGATGGGTCTGGGCATTGAGGTATCCAGACCTATGAGTATTCGGACTCGTTATTCATTCATACATGTGTATATATA
>NC_032009.1:30278448-30298518 GCF_001865875.1 Lupinus angustifolius | reverse complement strand
TATATATATATATGGGACGAGATCCACTTACTCCAAGAGTAAGTTTAAACAACTTATTCCAACCATCAATTCTAGGGAAATCAATGATTTGAATTAATGAGTAGATCTATACCATCAGATTTCCCTAAAATTAATGGCTAAGCCTAAGATGTGGAATATGTGGATCCCTATATATATATATTGGTAATCCATAATTTTATATTGTTAATTTGTAAATATAATTAATATATTGTTAAACAATATGTTACATTGTTAAGTAATAATGTGATATTATGTTGTTAATTGATATGTGTAATATAATATTATATTTATTAAACAATTCTTATTAAACCAATTTTACGTCATATTGAAATATTTGATTTAAAATGTGTTTAAAACTAAATTGTTTTTTATAATTTTTTCTCTTGTTCATTATCTAAATAACATAAGATTGTTGTAAACAAGTACAAAATTACATAAGTTACTAGAAATTATTTTTAATGTTTTTTAATTCGTGAGTACTCGCAGATCCGCTGGGTACCCAAGGAGCCGTGGGTAGCAAACCCAGTGGGTATCAACATGGGTCTGTGGCAGGTCTAGGTCCAAAAATGAAGCGGGTCCGGGTAATACACTACTCGGACCCAACTAGACTCATTGCCGTCCCTAACTTGGATCATTTGAGGTTACGAACCCCACATTTTGCGATGTTACTGAATTAGGTTTTTTATAGTGTTTTTAGCATTGAGTCTGTGGGATGCAATTGGATCACATGGAGTAAGGAGTTTCGTGCTATGCAAGAAGCCACAGACTTCAACTCCTATTTCTACTTGTACTAGTGAAAATGGGACTTCATCACTTTCCAGTAGGAGAACTAGGAGTTTGAGGGCATGGTTGAACAAGTCCCTCAAACTCAAGATATCTTCACATTGAGATTAATCAAAATCCCAAATTGTTAGGGGGTGGATAGGAGTTGAATAATTGTTATGATCATTGAAAAATTGTGGGTTGTAAATCCCCCTTATATATGTTTCTTCTTGGTTTGATTTTCATGCAATATTTATTTTTGTTCTCTCTAGTTGAGAGAGGACCTTGAGTTCTTCTTAGGAAATTCAAATGACATTTATTTTTCTGTTGAAATAAAAGTTAAAGGTTGTTTGTCTTTTTATTATATACGAATCTTTCATTCATAATGTTATTAATTTGCATCTTTTAGTTTAAGATGGGGAATCTTCCCAATTAAATTCCAAGAATATTTTTCTATTACTTCTTTGAAACTCTTGAATCTTGATGGTTGCAAGTTCAGGATGCATGCTTGATGTTGGAGCTACTTCTATAGCCCTATTATTTTTTGTCAGCACTAATGTCAACGTGAACATATTTATAAAACTTGATTTAAAATAAAATTTAATATATGGTGGGGCACCATGAGCCCATGACCATGTTTAAATTTTTGAAATACTTTCATTGCGAGAATAAGGTTATATGTTTCTAAAAGATTTTATACGTCTATACTCCTTGCCTCCTTGGACATGCTCATCCTTTTAATGTTGGTTGTGGCCATTTTGTGAGGGAAACAAAAATTATGATTTTTTTTTTGTTTCCTATCAATATCTTTATGAAGACAATTATATCCGAGTCAGGAATATCCATAAATATGTGGGGCTAACTCTCCTATCATATATTTTTTCATTCACAAGACTCAAACCCAAAATCTTGCTTAATGAAAATCAAACATGTATTACTTGAATCAACACATGTTGATAGCACAAAAAAAAATTATGATTGGTGAGTAATGTAGATATTAATGTTTTGGAAGATGAATGGTACTAACTCCAATTATGGTTAAAGTATCCAAAACTCTAATCTATCTATCTATTAACAACATAATAAAAAAAACTTCTTCATGCTACATCTCACATCCTCCTCACATGTTTTTCCTTCATGGCACATGTCACATTCTCCTCACATTTTCCCATCTTAATAAAATGTTCTAAGTTATTAAAAAATAAAAATAAAAACTCATTCATGTCACATGTTAGTACTATGTACCTTCCCACGCTATCCTTAATTTTTATATATTTTATATGTTAATAATTTAATAATAATTAGCGATTGGTCTATGTTGCTATCCCACCAAAATTGAGTGTTTACCGTACTTATGTTTTGTTATGTTAAAATATAATAGACATTGAACATTAGATGAGATTGAAATCATTTTTCACATCAAAACTATTTCTTTACACTAATCTATGTATATTATTTAACGTTTATTATTAATCTAAGAATAATTGCATTGTTACACCTCATCAAAGTTTTGTAACACTTTTCCAAATGAATTTTAATATTTCAGATTCTTTGAATTTTAATTTTTCTCTATTATAATTGAAAAATCAAATTCCAAATTGAAGTTTTTTATAACTTTTAAATATATTTTTAATAAAAAAACTCACTTAGTATAATGATTTGATTTCCATTTTTTCATTAAAAAACGAATTTAAAATTGAAAAAATCATTTCATTTTCTATAAATTTTAAAATATTTATTTTAATAAAAATAATATGGTATCATGTTTCAGACTTTCACTTTGTTATTTCCATTAAAAAATTCAAATTAAAAATTGTCATTTGTTTTTCTTATGTGATTGAATATGCAAATACACAGGTAAGACGTGTATTTTTAATAATGTGAATGTATAAGTAACATGTGTATTTTAACTATGCGAATGCATTAGTAACATGTGTTTTTTTTAGTAATGTCAATGTACAAGTAACATGTGTGTTTTTAGTCATGCGAATGCACGGGTCACATGTGTGTTCTTAACAATACGAATGCACAAGTCACATATGTTTCTTAACCATATAAATGTACATGTAATATGTGTTATTAATCTTGCAGCAAAGAAGTATTGCCCCGTGCATCGCTGAAATGCATGGGTATCTTGATAGTAACTACTAAAATACATGGTTAATATGTTTCACATGTTGACTAGTGATATTTTCTTACCGGATTTTAAAAGTATCTCATCACTAACCATTTTTGGATATTGAATTTAGTATATTAGAATATACCATGTACTTGAAGAGTGTAATATTTATGTACAATTAATGTAAAAATTTATACACAATTAATATATCATCAACCATTCATTTGTATTAGTTTTTTTTTAACCATTCTTTAATTGATCATTGAATAAGTAATTTTGTCTCTTAATTGCACTTTCTATTCATCTTTAAGATTTTATTATGTTCAAATAGGTAGATAATCAAATTTATAATTCATATTCATAATCTACTCAAATTTCACATAAACAAATAACTTTAAGTTATTAACAAATTCAAAGTCTAAAATGCAAAACATATATCAAAAATATCACTTAGCAAACACAAAATATAAATAAATGACACAAGTTCATAACTCATCATACAAAACAAATAAATGTGGAGCTTTAACATTTAACACCAAGGAGTCAAAACTGTCTCATATCGAGGTTCCATTTTTGCACCAAATCCTACCTTCAAACAGTTGACTCCAAGACTACACAAATATCACTGAGATTCGATACCAATGTTAGGATCCAAAAGGTATAATCTACGTATGCCTTGGAAGCATGTGCCTTGAAGTTTTGAAGAATGGTTGGAAAGAGAAGTCACCGTGTAATGGGTTTTTGAGTTTTTTTTAAAAAGAAATATGTGTATAAACTGGTTGGTTTAGTCAAATTTCGACCGATTCACCGGTTTTAATACTTGGTCGGTTCAACATCCATACTATACCAGTTAGGGATCCGGTTCGCCGACTTTCTGGTCGAACAGGACGACATGATATGGTTTTTATATCACCGCATATAATAAAATATGAATACAAACACATATCCAAGTCCATGTTCTTACACGTTTTCTTTTGGTATTTCTTTTTATCAGTAACATTTTATTCAAATATGTAGTAAAAGCATTACTACAGCAAGAGCTCTGAAGCACAGATTCCTTAAACACCCTCACGTGTCGGTATCCGACACGTATCTGACACTGATACGCTCAGATTCGTGAAAGATATGTATCCGTAAAGTATCAAAAAATTAAAAAAATAAAATAAAATAAATAAATAAATATCAAGACACGTATCTGATTCATTTTCAATAAAATATAGGATATATGAATTCGTTTTCAGTAAAATATAGGATATATAGATTTGTTTTCAGTAAAATATAGTATGTATATATTCGTTTTCTATAAAATAGGATAATATAGATTCATTTTCATTAAAACATGATAAGATAGATTTGTTATGGAGGCAATGATTTTCAATTTCCTTAATATTTTTTATTTTATATATTTTGATTTACACTTATAATTTTGTCATATTTTATGTGTTTTTTATTATTTTATATGCTTATCCCTGTATTTTAGAAAAAATACGTGTCTATTTATCGGAAACGTATTATATCCGACATATGTATCTGTATCCGTGTTTCATAGGTGAAAACTATACCATGATTGTGCCAGTTGCGGATGCTGCTCTAGCAACAGCGTACTCTCCTGCACAAAAGTTTCATAATTTGGTTTATAGTTTAGAAGATTTTTTCAATTGCAGTAAAAAGTAAACTTCAACTTAAATAGTCAACAATCAAGGACTTCTGCATTAATAAAAACTGCAAAGCTGGTGCTTAATTTTGATAAATTTTATAATTTGAAGCATATACTTGAATAACAACCATGGCAGTGTATTAGGTCAAGATTCCAGCATTTAGTTGTTTAAAATAAATAAGTAAAACACAATTTCCAGAATCTACCCAAATCCTTTCTTTTTCATTTGAAAACACTAGTCTTTTTTAGACCACTGTAGTGAGGCTTATCTAAATTACTAAGTATTTAATGTAAAGTTTAGTGATGAGCTAGACCATATTGGAAGTGCACTATTATGTTATTTAAAAAAGTTCAGGAAATTACAGAGATACAGAATTGAAGTATTGATAGAAAGTACAGGAATACAAGAGAGGTCCATAGAGACAAGGAGGAGAAGCAGGGGGAGAGGGATCTAGGTTCATAGGTGGACCATTTAAGGGACAGGTGGGGCACCTCCCCCCTCACATTTTTTTCAAAGCTATCCTAGGAGTAATTTTGTTGGGTATAGTTCAAAATGCCCCATAACAAAACTCAAGAACAACACTTCTACATGACTTTCTGGGCATGAAAAATGTCATTATTCTCTACAAAACCTCACCTCAAGCTTTATGAGGCTTCACCTTCTTCAGTATCATGTGGCCCCCTTTTCTCCAACGCCTCTGACACAGTTTTTGATAACTCACATACTCAAACATTATTTGTTTTTCACCTTAAAAATATCATATTTACTTTTTCTAATTTTTTTCTTCAATTTTATACTTAAAATTTATATATATACTAATGATTCTATATAATGCTTATGTGTAAGTCATGACCCTCCACCCCTAAAATTGTGGTCAAGATCCGCCATTGTCTAGGTTCCACTCAGATTCTTCCCACCTCCACACCTCCCCATCATGACCCCTTAACCCCTCTTCAATAACTAACTCAGTTGCTTCTCTTGGTATATGATGGCTTATCTCCACATAAAAGTTGATTCATAAACTCACCTGCTATGTCAACAAGGCTCATGACAATCATCTAAAACTCATTGCCGATATTTTAGAAGACACTTTAGACTTATTCTTAACTGCCAGGACTTTTCTCCCTGAAATACTTATATGTGGTGGAATGGAGTTTTTTCATAAACTTTGTCTCTTCATATGTATTATAGTCCACTCAGTTTTTATTCAAGATGATAAGTTCCATGGCTTTTTAATTAATTAAAACATCTTTTAATACTCTCTTTGTGAAAGCGTGCTTACAGTTCAGTGATTACTGTAGTTAGTCAGACTGAGTAAAATCTGAAGGCCTCATAGCCCCCACAGAAGAATTTTCTTATTCATTCACTGATGCAACTTTTTGTGGTATTTACCTTGTTATAATGCTTTATGTTCTTATTCTGCAATCATTAAGATAAAGTATTTAGGACCTTTACTAGTGTAATGTATACATAATCTTTAAGCTTTCTATGGATGTTTCAAATTGCACTCCGCACGTCACCACAATGGTATCACAACTGCAATTGCAGCATCGTCAGCTACATTTTTATGCAATTTTTCACTTTTTTATCAAGAGACACAAGATACCTTCTCATTCAATTGAATGAGAGGAAGATATTATGGCATTCTGTACCTCTTCCTACAACCATTCCACTTTAAGGTATGGCAACGACTAATTCAGTGTTTCTGGTCTTATGATAATATTTTTGTTATATATAGGCTTTATAGAACAAAATACTGGATTCAATAACACTTTCTTAATGTAACAAATACCAACGAGTTACTTTAATCACATACCTTCAGGGTGAGCCATCTTTAACATGGCTGTAGGAGTAATCATGATAGGCATTGATAACTTGAAGCCCAATACAATGGTTGTCAAGTCTATATTGCTTACATCGATAAGTATACGTGGCCGGAACCTGTTTTAGTTAAACTAAGTAGATCTTGAGAGCAGGGCTTTAACAATAATACAAGGTTAAAGGGGAGAAAAATTAAATAGTGAAGCACATGTAGCAATCTCATCACAGTGGAACATCATGAGCCTTTTCAAATTGCGGACCGCATCACGTGATACAGTCGCAACTGCATCACACCGTAATTGCAGTGTGATACCGAATCACAATGATACGACCGCAACATAACCGCACAGGACTATATTTGGTTGCATCATGCCACAATGCAACCACATCAGACTCATCGATGACAAAAATATTTTTCACTCACAAAATAATTCACATCACAATAGTCCCTTTCCATATCCCAACAACTGCAATCACAATAAACACAATTTAAAATACTCATCATGAGTTTTGAACGACAAAGAGGATAAAAACAGATAAATGCAGAGGTCTTGAGAAAAGTAGATTACAGAATCCTTGAGAAGGCGTTGCGATTCTCTTTCAAACTCCATTGGTCCTCTGCCCCTGATGCATAATAGTCATAAACCATCTTTGGCATTTTTTCCTTTGCAATTGCCTCATATTCATTAACATTAGTTATCTCCATCATGCCCATTATTACATATAATCTCCCAGGATCTTCTGAAAGTGAGATTGAAATCGAGTGATTAAATAAGATGAATTCATATGAAAGGCATTCAAAATCCGTAGTTCACATGTAATTGCAATCTCTATAAATACAAGTGATTAAATAACATGAGATCAGATTAAATGCATTCCAAATTCGAAGAGGACATGCACTGGCTCATTCCAGAACACTACAGAGCATGGTTAGAACTCTGTCAAAGATGCAATATTGGGCAGTGTCTATGACAAATAAAAGCAGCATGACAACTTAGTCGTCTTTTGAGGCACCAACAGTTGGTGCCGCTCAATTATACTTCAAAACCTAGTTACATAACTCTCTCCTTTATCTTACATACTGCGTACCAAATTCATCATACCATGTACTAGGTTCCACATAAATAACCTAAAATTAATGTAAAAAGAAACGAATTGCATGCTCAAATAAACCATATACTCGTAACCATACTTCTTACCAAGTAACTATGCTTCAAACATCTACCATTAAAGAGCTGTATTCTATGATAAAGTTATCATACCGTCTCAAAAGTCAAACGAAGAGATTAAAAGTCCAATTCTGAAGTCTGAACCAAATCTAATTGCAACCCACGAAACTATAACGTGCCTGAACAAGATTCTGATGAAACCCATGATAGAAATCAAGCCAAGAGATTAAAAGTCCAAAGTTTTATGAATTCAAGCATGAAATATACCCAAAATAACAAACTTGACCATTTGGTGCAAAAATGGAAGAACCTTAACTTAAAAACTACAAAACAAAGCTAATCATACTCTTTCTAATCAGCACAATATAAAATGATGATCTAATATATATACAACTGCAAATAGCATTCAGTGCATGAATACCATCTATAAGAAGAATGAAAATAACAAAAATATAAGTTTAAGAAGGAGAACAAACCTTTGGTTTGGGATGTAAGGTGAGGAATGAAATGGAACTAAGAAATAATGATTAGAAAAAAGTGAAAGATGTGTCAAAAATATGTTAATATTATGGATTTTGTTAAGTATTGACTATTGAGGTTAAGATGCTTTAAAATGATAATGTATTAAATCATATATATTTTTATTTACTAGGTTATGATTCCAATTTTAATTTCCTTAAATTCAAACAAAACCCGAATATTACAGGGGCAACAGGATCAGAAGAGTTGTAATAAAAAATTGTGTATGTTATCAAGTGTCAGTTATGAAAATAGAGTGAGCACTTGCGAATGAATTGGATTTTTTAAGGTGGGGAATGAGACAAAGCTGTGTCGTGGAAATGTGAGCTTTTGTATTATGGATTATGGAAAGCTTTTTGGCTGTTAGAGTTAACTGGTTACTCATCACCATGTATGTCTAGTTGTCAACAATTTTCTGGCGAAATAAGACGGACGGTATGATTGAATCAAATTGTAGACCAGTATCCCCAAATATGGCTATAATATTGGTTACAGTAATTGAAGTGTGATAGTGAAGGATAATAATGTGACTGATAAGTCATAACTCAATTGTACCAGATATATTAAACCATGTCAAATTAAAAATAAATAATTACAAAAAATATACACAACAACCACAAGCCAAATCTGTGATTACACAACAATGACAAGCGAAATCAGTGATTGCATTCGTGAGTGCAACCGTAATTCAAAAAACGGTAAGTGTTTCGGATTTGATCGTTTAAAAGTACAAACCAGTTTTCTATTGACATATTAATCTTGAAAAATATGTTAAACAAACAATTATGAAACGTCCTTACCCCACCCACAGATTTTTACACCCTGTTATGAACTTAAGAATGATCAAACTGATCTAAAAATAAAAACTAAAAACCAGTCAAAAAATCGAAAACCCCAAATAACTGAATTTATTTGAATGGTATAGGATTTTATAAAACTGATTGTTTCGATTTGGTTTTTGTTCCAATTTTATACCAAACCAAACTGATATCAATTATATATACACAAAAAAATGAAGATTATTTCAGTTATGAATCTATTCATTCTTGCAATTAGTAATATAAAGTATACACTTTTCACAATTCTAATTATTAAAGTTGCTATTATTTGGTGGATGATATAATGACTGTCACTGTATATATTTTTTTCTTATTATTTATTAGTTAACATTTTCTTATTATTATTTTTTTGGTACTATCAAGTACCAATGGTATCCCCTCACCTTTTGAATAAGGAAATCTCTTTATGATGTGTGATTGTCCCTCCCAACAAATGTCACTCCCAAGAATCGAACAATTGACCTTTTGGTTATACTAGAGATCTAGCGAGACTTTATACCATTAGACCAACGTCTTTTTGATACATCGTATTATTAAAATTATGTTTGTATGTTACTACTATTGTGTTTTCTTTTTTCTTTTTTATCGTTTTTTCTTTTTTGTAGTAATGAATATTATTAATGTTCAATTAAATGTTAGTGTATCATACGTGATACTTGCAGTCTTGGAGTAGACTTATTGATTTTTATGTGAATTTGATGCTTTAAAAATGTATTAAACTTGTTAGTTTGAAATAGGCATATTTTTTATGTAGAATTGATACTTTCAAAGTATGTTAGAATTGTTATTTTTTATTTGAAAAGTGGAATAATATCAAACTAAAACCGCATATAATTAATTATTTGATCGGAACTCTTATGTAAACCAACTAAACCTGACTACATATTATTTATGTCTTTAAATTAGATGATTTTATGCTTAGAAACCCCAATGGTGAACACCCTAGTTATGATGATAATATCTTATCTTTTACATATTCTCGATTCTAAATTTTCTTTTAAATTAATTTAAAACGAAGAATTTTTAGAAAATCTTGTATCAACCAAGGTTTATTGAGACAAGCCATTATTGCAACTGGCAATCTAGCACCCTTCTTTGCTATTATTGCATGACACAATCTACTATCATCATCATGTCCAGGTAGTGAAGGTGGTGGTGGGATGATGGTAGTGGTCATTGGATAATAGTTGTGGTAGAGGTAATGACAATCATGGTGATCAATGGTTCAAATTGTGGATCACATCATATTATGCAACTGCTATATTGTGGTTGTGATGACTGTCGTGACTGCATCATACTGCAATTGCAGTATGACACCGAATCACAATAATGTGACCACGTTCTTTGATCTTGAGAAGGTGGATCTGCATGGTAAGAATCTCTTGGAATCTTATAGTATAGCCTGAGTATGCTTGAACCCGTTGAATGAGGTACCAAATCTTCTTTGATCTTGAGAAGGTGGATCTGGATGGTAGGAACCTGAGTGTGCTTGAACCCACCAGTACATGAAAAGGTTCTCGTATAATCAAGTTACTATATTGCAGAGATATGCCAAACATCAAAGAGCAAGAGATAGAATGGAAAAGTTTATAAGTTCAAAAGGTTAAGTAAACTTCCTCAAGGGGGAAATCCCCTATTTATAGTGGAGAAGCAAGATGAATATTCCTTTGTAGATATTACTGGTTTGGTCGACCAATGGCCTATCAGGTATATCCTAGAAAAGATAAGGTTGTTTTCCCATGTTAGGTGGCTTTGACAGATCTGTACTCTATGGATAGTTGACTTTGACTCATATTGACATGTGTCATTATGTTATTGGTCAATTTTGTCTCCTGTTGAGAGGTAGAATAGGATGTAGATAGCATGCGACACGTAGTAGAGGTCTGTGTCGTACATGTGGCGTAACATTGGAGTGTCACAAGTGGTTTTGTACTATCTTGTCATTTCCGCCTAATCATATCTACTGGCTCAGGTTGCCCAATTGAGGCGTGAGAATGTCCGGATTATGCGTATCTTGTTCAATCATTGCCTTTGTACGGTCGTGACGTGTATTCTAGAACCGGGATGGAACAACATTGAAACACATTTGGGCCGCATCAGGCTACATTGGACTGCATCATGTCACATCAAGTTTAATAATATTTTCTTTAATCACAAAAAGAATTTATACCACAATGGTCATAATTCGCATCATAACGACCAAAATATGATACAAATTTTTTTGAGCTAAAATTGAAATTGTGAAGAAATATTATCATTCAAAAATTAAAATAAAATCTTTTTGATAAAATGATTTCAACATATATTTTGTGTTTTAATTTAAAAATTCAATTTAAAAAAAATCAAAAACTAACAACCACCCTAAATGGGACAAGATTGGTATGACACTTAGTCTTCCTTTGGTTAATGAGAAGAAGTTAAGAAGAAAGAAAGAAGTGAGAAAGAGGATGAGGAGAAAGAAAGAGGTGAGAAAAAGAGTGGAATTATGAATTGTTTGGTAGAAAAGAAAAAGAAAAGAAAATGAAGAGAGAGATCATGACTTAATCTCTCCACCTATGAAATAGGCACTTATACTCTTATTCACATTAATAATATTTCTCATTCTAAATAAAAATTAAATATTAGTTAAAGTTTTTAAGAAATATAATCTTAATACTAAATATATAATTTTATCTAAGTGATTAAATATATAGATTTAATTAAAGTGTCTAAAAATAATAGAGTAAATATCTATTTTAGTCCCTCATACTTTTCGACCTTACAAGTTCAATTCTTCAAAAAAGAAAAGACCTAAAATGGTCCCAAAAATTTCAAATGTGGGTCAAATTAATTATTTTTAGCATGTTTTATAATACATGGTAGGGACTAATTTGACCCCAAAAAGGACTAATTTGACCTACATTTGAAATTTTGGGGACCATTTTAAGTCTTTTTCTTAAGGATTAAACTGGTAAGGTAAAAAAATATGAGGGACTAAAATGAGTATTCATTCAAAATAATATTGAACTACAATTGAAATATTTAACTAAATAAATTGACTAATATTTAAATTTGAACCTTAACAGTGATGATAAAACATAAACAATAATATTTTTATGTCCATATGTGACTCACAACTTTGTGTTGGGATATGTGTTTGAAGATAAATGATAAATATAATAGTAGTTAGATGGTAGTAAAATAAAAATGAGTGAACAAAAAATGGTGAATAAAATGTAAGCTTTTGTTATGCAAATACAAGTTTACCTTTGTAAATAGTCATATATTAACTTTATTTTCTAAGTTTTAAGTACAAAAATATATTTGGTTTTAAAATGGGTAAATAAATTTGTATTTATTTATAAATTTTGAAAGAAAATATTAATTATACTTTTAAAATAGTTAAAAATATTAAACAAAAGTGACACATAAAAGGGTTATACGAGTATTTAATGGCTATAACCTATGAAGCACGGATTTGTCAAACACCCTCATGTGTTAGTGTCTGACACGTATCCGACACGGATACGCTCAGATTCGCGAAGGATACGTATCCATAGAGTATCCAAAAATTAAAAAATAAATTAAAATAAATAAATATTAAGACACGTATCCGATTCGTTTTAAAAAATATATAGGATATATAGATTTGTTTTCAGTAAAATATAGGATATATAGATTCGTTTCCAATAAAACAGGATAAGGTAGATTTGTTTCCAATAAAACAGGATAAAATAGATTCGTTTCTAATAAAACAAGATAAGATAGATTCGTTTTCATTAAAATAGGATAAGATATATTTGTTATGGAGGGCAATGATTTTAGGATAGATTCGTTTTCATTAAAATAGGATAAGATATATTTGTTATGGAGGGCAATGATTTTAGGATAGATTCGTTTTCATTAAAATAGGATAAGATATATTTGTTATGGAGGGCAATGATTTTAGGATAGATTCGTTTTCATTAAAATAGGATAAGATAGATTTGTTATGGAGGGCAATGATTTTAAATTTCCATTATATTTTTTACCTTGGATATTTTGATTTACACTTATAATTTTATCATATTTTATGTGTTTTTATTATTTTATACGCGTATCCCTAAACGTATCGTATCCTGTATTTTGGGAAAAAATGTGTATCGATGTATCAGATATGTATCGTATCCGACACACGTATCAATATCCGTGCTTCATAGGCTATAACTCCACAATAATGTATTTTACACATATAGATGATAGTGTGAAATTGGTGGGGGCAATTTAGTCATTTATAAAGTTTTACTCTCTCAACTAACTTTCTTCTCATATATGAAGAGAACAAAATTTGTCATGAGAAGAGAAATGTCTAAACTGCTCTCACTTTCTCTCTCCTCTCATACTCACATCAACCAAATGAGGCTTTAGTCTTCCTTTGGTTTGAAAGAGTATGGAGGGAAAGAAGATGAAAAGAGAGAAATATGAGGGAATGTGGGGTTTTCACCCCTTTTGTTGAGAAGATAAAAGGAGTGGAGAAAATAAAAAGGTTGTGGGACCCATAAAATTTAATTCTTTCCAAAGATGAGTGAAGAGGATTGTATTTTGTGAAATACCTATAAAATCCTTACCTAATTTACACGACATATTCATTCTTATTGGAGGCAATTTTTCCTCTTCTCTTCATTGTCATGTGCTTGTGGATTTTCTACATGGTTGTATAACTCTTTGTTTTTTCCTTCTCTATTTGAGGATTTCCTTCTTCATTGTTATCTTTTTGTGAATTTGCTACCTCGTAATTTTTTCCTTCTTCATAGTAGTTGTTATTCAATATTCGGGATTTGCTATCTCGTATGTATAACTCTCTATTTTTTTGATTTTTAATAATACTATATTTTAATTATTATTTGTCCTTCATTAAAGTTAATCCCTACAATAACACATTAGAGTTCTCATTGTTTCGTGTCATATGGCTAAGAAATCGTCAAACAATTTGTGAAGGTTTTTTCTTCTTCCTCTTATTATTATTTCTCATTTCCATTGACTTCTTTGAACGTATTTGAGGTCTTGAAATGTGTGGTTCAAAGGTTTCCATGAATAAGTAAAATATGTAGACTTGCCATTTCCCTTCATTGTAATCAAATGATTACACTAAAGACAACTATTTGGCTCAATATGTTTAAAAGGAAATTTTAAACCTCGTGATAACTACTTATCAAGGAATAAATCCCCATATGTGGGTCTTAGGGAGAGAGAAAATCAAGTCTAGGGATGTAATTAGATGGGTATAACTAGATAGGGAAGAGATAAACCTAACTAGCATACCACAATTAATAACTTTTATGACGTACGTTGGATACCAGTGTGGTAAGAACACAAGAAAGTGGTGAATAGGTGTAGCAGATCATTAATCCCACTTTTTTATTTTTGCACAAAATATAGAGCTGTTATAGTTAATCGATTATCAACAGGGTTAATTGTTTAAAGACAATTGTGTTAATCGATTATCGTTAGCTCGTTAGTCGATTATACTGGTTGTTTACTCTTTGAAAAATAAACTTTTCTTGCTTTGAAAACAGTGATGAAACCTGAACTTTACTATCCTAATATTGATTCGTAATTATTAAGATATTAACAACAATTAATACTTAATCACAAAATGCAAATAAACTCAGAAAACAAGTAAAGACATAAACCTAAAGAGATAGGGAAAGAGAAAATGTGCTCCAGGATTTTTATCCTGGTTCATTTGCGGGTCCACTTGCAAACTACATCCAGGCCTCCCGGTTGATCTGGGAGATTTTTGTTCACTATCAGAAATGTATATTCAATTAACCCTAGACAGAAACTTCCTTCTTGAATCCGTTGAGCCACCAAGCTCGGTTTGACCACTATCAACGCCTACTTGGATACCATACCGTTCATGCAATTTGGCCCCAGTCGAACTTATCGCTCGATTCAAGACTCTCTGCCTTGTAAAGACAACTGATTCTCAACTTGTAATGCTACCACACACCACGAGAATTATCCTCAAATAACATAAAATTTGTCGAGTTACTTTGCACACAAAATTGTGCGGATATAGACTCTGAATTCGGCTCTATAACCCTTGACAGAAATTCTCACAAACAGCCCTAAAACTAAATGTGGAAACCATGCAAGGTTTTTCAACGAAATGAAAATGTTTAGCATATTGGAAAAGACTTTCTCTATTTTCTCTCTTTCTCTTTTCTCTCTTCTAAATGTATGCAAGAAAAACTTCTCAAAGATCAACAAGATACCGTTGAAATGTTAGCACTATGAATCTTGAGTTTTTCTTTCTTTGTGTTCTTGTTAATTGAAAGTGCAAGAACTTCTCTATGAAAAACTGATTTGTTCTGTTTCAAATAACAGTTTTTGTTCATAACTGATTGCAACTAACGTTAATCGATTATAAGGTATGTTTATCGATTAACGTGTTTCTTGAAAATAGTTTTTCAATTATGACTTAATTGATTAATAACTTGCTTAATCAATTAATAAGCAGAAATCTTGGGAGGTTAGCTTCTGTAACTCCTTTTAATCGATTATATCTTTCTTTAATCGATTAATGGATTTCAACAAGACTTAATCGAGTATCAAATGAGTTAATCAATTAATATTGTTTGAAAATGGTTTTTCCTAACTATATGGTAAACACCCTATATGATGATGGAACATGCAACATGATTTTTGAAATGATTAATTCCTTTATGCACAAAACCATGTATGTCTAATGCAAATGCATGAATCTTACTTATCATATATATATATATATACACACACACATATATATATACACATATATATATATATACATATATATACACACATATATATATATATATATATATATATATATATATATGTAGATGTGATGCTTCAACCTATATGATTTTCATTTTAAACTTTTTGTGAGACTTCCATCTTGGGTGTACCTAACCTAAACTCGATACTAGGCAAACACCTTAGGACTCTAGAATATAAAAACGATCCTAAGTTCTATGACGTTGACCTTGAGTTTTGAGTATGTTGTTTGTTGTGATGTCCAAGTCTTCAAGCTTCCATATAACATCTTGTCTTCATCAAAACTTAGTAGATTGGTTATAATGACATCCTTTGACTATTTGCCATTTCAACGTATAACCTCTTTTGAGGCATATATGTTTTTTTGTAATAAGTATGGTTTACCTATGTGTGGTGTTACATGTACTCTCGAGTTTCCACACTAGTACTTGAATATATTAGAATTTTCTTATAAGTTTAATAAATGATAAATAAGTGAGTCATCCAACAAAATTTTCTTATAAGTTTAATAAATGATAATATACAATTCTAAAATGAGACTTACATGCTTACATACATGATTATCATATACATGTATAATACATGATCATATGATTTTGATGCATTTAAAAGAGTTTTAAATCACACATCATTCAAAATCATCCATCATATTTTTACAAATCACGTAGGAGGTTCATGTCACATTGAAATATCTTTTTCAGAAACCTGCTAATCGATTAAGAGTTATTTTAATTGATTAAGCAATGAAAATTTGGGAACCCATTAATCGATTAAGTATGGGTTTAATTGATTAATGTTAGTTACAGTTTCTGGTTTCTAGAATTTAAAGAATCGATAATCCATTAGAATGTGTGATAATCAATTACTTGCACCTGAAAACAGAATTGTATATTAACTCAAGTTTTTCCATTTTGTACACACAATAGAAGATACAGAATTTTCGAAAATCACATTGTTCATACACTTTCATATCAAAAGAGAGATTTTCAAAGTGTTTTTGAAAAAGAGAAAAAAGAGAACTTTAGAAAGATTTTAAAAGAAGCATATTATCAAATCTTAAAAAGAAACATTGTATCTCACATTTCTATATTCTGAGTGTGTGAGACTTATAGAAGGGTTCTTAGATTCTGGAAGGTATATTCAGCACACATAGGTGTAACAACTTGTTTAGTTTAGACATTGACATAAACATATTCTCTTGGTGTATTTAGTATCAACATTGATAGAGAATTGGTTTGGGAAAATCCTAGCTGTGATTAGGTTGTATTTTTTGCTGCTTATACAAGGGTCTTGAAAAGAAGCAAGAATGAGCTATGACAAATTGTGAGTAGGTGAGGTATCCGAAAGAGGCTAGAGAATGTCAAATCACATTACTTGGCTTAGAGATCAAGAAAGGAGCGCTTGCACAAGTGTTAAATTGGAAAGTGTGTTTGTAAATACATTGGTTTCAATAGTGAAGAAAAATCTCCTGATATCAAAAAGGGAGGTCTGGATGCAGTTTGCACGTGGATAAGCAAACGAACCAAGATAAAAGTTTTGTCTCATTATTCTTAACCCTTAACTCTTTATATTTTCTTGTTACTTGATTTACTTAACTTAACATACAACTTATTTTATGTTATTTGCATGTTTTGTTTTGTGCATTATCTGTATGTTATCATTTGTAAGAGTGCATATAAGTTTAGTTGAATCTTGGTAATCAAAGAAAAAAGTTTTTCAAAGAACAAGAAATGAATAACGATTAGGTTCTTGAGATAATCGATTATATGCATAACTAGTTAATCGATTGAATAGTGAGGAAATTTGTAAAATCTTTTTGTTATTCAAGCAATGATAATTGTGTATTGTACCACCTATTCACCCCTCTATGTAAAGTACAGAGCCCTGTAGGACCCAATAGCTTCATGTAATCAATTATCCAAACTTTATGTTCAGTAATAAATAATTGGTTACTACTTTACAATAATCGGTTACACTGTGTTAATTTTCTCGAGTAACTATTTACCTAGTCAAGTAACCTCTTATGCAGTCCCAATAACCTGTTACCCGCTGTTACAGAGTCCAAGTAACATGGTACCTAGGTTTTTTTTTGGTTTCCCATATGTTTCCTCAGGCTAGAGGCAATCCTGTCCGAGCCAGGAACATTCACAGGCATGTGTGCCTAACTCTCCCAGCCGGCATTTTTTCCATCCACAAGACTCGAACCCGAGACCTTGCTTAAGGGGAATCAAGCATGTATCACTTGAACCAACGTCCGTTGATACATGTTACCTATGTTTAGTAACATGTTACTCAGGTCAAGTAACTCGTTACTTAGCATTTGAAAATTCTTTTATTTTGTGTAAAAGTTTTCCAATTTCTTTCAAAATAGTTTTTACATCTTTTTTAGCATTATTTATTAGACATACTTAGAGTTAAAGGATAGAAGTAAATATTGAAGACTTAGACTTTATTTGCCTTGAAGTTTGATCTTCTTTGTCTTCAAAGTCTTCTTCCTTTTTCTTCATTTGTGATCTTGGTGTCTTCATCAAAACTATTCCAAGGTCAGAAGTAAGATCTTCTTCATAATATTCACCTTTTAATTTTAAAGGAAAAATAAAATCAACGGGGACAACCGATACGACCAATTCACACTAATGTTCATCAATTTGTACTAATATAATTACATGATCATCATATTTTCTATATCATACTGATATTGGTCTGATTTAGTGGTTTACTGATCACACCGGTTGAATCAATGCAATATTGTTAATTATGCTTAAGTTTATTTATTTATTTTTGGTACATATGCTTAAATTTATTTCTTATGTCATATAACAAAATAATGTATATCTACCTATAAAAACAAATGTATATCAAATAAAAAAATATACACACTAATGTATATAAAGTATATTTTCGCCTTCAACGAGGATAAAGCTACATCTAGGTTGATGTTTGTCCTTTAATATATTCCCCTAGGTAGTAAACCACTTGTATTTCTCATATATCCCTCTTGTATAACATAATAACGTGCTTGAGTATTTCTGTACCTAAATTTTGCATGTAACAACTACACCTACTTTTTAGGAAAAAGCAAAAAAAAAAAAAAATATCTAAGTAGGTATAGAGAAGTATGTTTTTCTGTCGACTCATATTTTTATTTTATGTAATTAAATATTTAATTTTTATATATTTTATTGTGTATAATTAGAATGTTTTTTTTTATATTTGGTGTATTTTATATTATATTTTTTATTGTATATACCGTAAATTATAATTTTTTGTCTTTATTAGAAGAGAAACAAATTTATACACTAACAAAGTATGAGTTTTATACACTATCAGTACATATTCACCATTCATATTTAATCTTCATCGAATCTTTGAAAAAAGTAATGCACATGAATGGTGGATGGTATACTGACTGTGTATATATATTTACACTGACTATGTATATATTTTTGACGGTTATTACCTATACTTATGGTTTTGTATAGAAATTAAAAAATGTTAAGGACAAAATAAGACAATATAAAATATACAATTATAATAGTTACATCATGTTTTGGTTTTATATATAATATATATAGTATAAATTATCAATACTATTATATAAAATCAAAACATTTCTGAGGGACAAATATATAATTTAACTGACATAATGTTTATATCTCAATTTTATCCTCTTATGTAACTTATGAGAATGTAATAATGTGTCTCATCTTTTTGATTTTGTAACTTTAAAACCATTAACTTCTTTTCGATGGTACAAAATTTAATGACATTATTGTTGCATTTGCCTTTTGCTAATAATATGTACGACATTTGGTGTTAATATTTTGTATCATTTTATTTCTATTTATTTGAATGATGGTTACATGTTATATTAATTATTAGTTTATTAGGTAGTCTTAAGTAGGCTTATTATATATTAGTTTTTTGAGGAAAAATGATATTCTTTGCTATTGCGAGTTATATATAGAGCACCATACATACATGTGTAGCTATGGTAGTCAAGTTGGTGGTAATATGATAATATGTCTAATGTCTTAATATCACTTTTTTGTATTGCTATAATGGTAATTATATATATATTTTAATTTCTATTCCCTTTCTATTCACACCCCGTGAAACAAAGTAATTACAATGAATGAATAATTTGAATGATGGCTTGGATTGCCTTTACCAGTATGAAATATAATAACACTGACAATATAATCAACTCTTTTGTATACTTAGTAAATATTGTTCTTTAAGTTTTACAAAACTTTAAAACACTTTACTTCAAGCAACTCAAAAAAATAGCTTTGAAAGTTTGAGTTCAAGATCCTAGAAGTGCAGAAAACTATTTCAAAAAAGTGTAGGAAAGTTGTGAGAAAAGTGTGAAAGAGTTATGA
>NC_032009.1:30247223-30278348 GCF_001865875.1 Lupinus angustifolius | reverse complement strand
TGAAAAACTGATGTAACAACTCTCAGTAACCGATTACAACAAGTGGGTAATCGGTTACTCAAACGTGACATTTTAAAAAATTACATTGAGTAATCGGTTACTCACTTGAGTAATCGGTTACTCAAACTCTATGTCCAACAGTGAACTTAAAATTCACTTAGAGCAATCGGTTACTCTAATTTAAATATTATTGGATAACTGATTCTCACTCATGTAACCTGTTATTCTAATTTCAGTAACTTGTTACACAGTATTTTGAAAAATGTTTTCATTTAAAACTTGAAGTGTTTCAATTCCTTTTAAAATATTTTGAGCATTACTACTTTAGTATATTAAAGAGTATAAGATAGAAGTACCTATTAAGGTTTAGACTAATTGTCTTGAAGCTTTAATCTTCTTAGTCTTCATAAGTAATCTTCCTTTTCTTCTTTTTGGTGATGTTGGTATCTTCATCAAAATTTTACCAAGGTCAGGAGTAAAAATCTTCTTCACATAACAATGTTGATGAGCACCATATTGAAGATAAATATTATATATTCCTTATAAATTAGTTTAAAAGTCATTTTAAAGAGTTACTGGATAGAAGTGTGAGGAGATATAAAAAGTGAGCATTCGATGGCACTTTCTATCTAGCCCTTCTAGTAAAAAACTTTATTTGTAAAATAATTAGTCTAAAACTACTAAAACATAAGAAATTTACATATGCCACTTCATACTAATTTCTGTGGTATTAGATATACTTATTTAGATACATATTTATTTAATATATGAAGATTTATAGTAAACTTTTACTAGAGGATACACCAAATTTGAGGATATGTGTTACTTATCACCCAAAATATTGCTAAATGTTAACATTTTTCTCCTAAAAATTATCTTATTACTTTTTGCCCCAAAAATATCAGATCAAAAGATAATATTATATTACTTATTTAATGTGATAAGAAAAAATACATCATAGAGCTAACCCCTCATTTTTTTACTTTAGGATAAAAAAAATTGAACCCATTATTAATATTACTTGTTACGGGCAACAAAGATATCCTACATCTAAAATTAACTTTAGGACAATTTATAAGTCACTTTTAATAAATATACCCTTTACTATTTTTAAATCACTTTTAACTTATTCATATACATTAATAAAATTAGTTTTTAGTCTCACCGATATAAAAAATTAAGTTAACATTCAAAAGTTACTCATCCATTATGAACATAATTGATATAATTTATTTAATTATATGTATAACTTATAATTGGGGATACATGGATTACAATGTACCAGACTACCAGCGGATAATCTAATTAGTTAGTTTCTATGAGTGAGTGGAAGGAGTGAAGTTTCTGCCTACCAACATGAAACAAAGATTCATTTGTTTCTGTTCCTATATTTATTTGTTGTTTCATTTAATTAAAAAGTGACACTTAAATTCTTATAAATAAAAAATTATATTTTTATATTATTCAGTGAAATTTAATAAACTAGAAATAAAGACATCAACCAACGGGCGTTAGTTCAAGTGGTACATGTTTGATTCCCCTTAAGCAAGAACCCCGGTTTGAGTCTTGTGGATGGAAAAAATGTCCGTTGGGAGAGTTAGTCTCACTGAGAGTTAGTCTCACTTACCTGTGGATGTTCTCGGCTCGGACAGGATTGCCTCCAGTGCAAGGATATCTGTGGGAAACCAAAAAAAAAGACATCATATTTTTTTGGACAAAAATCTTTGTTCATGTAAATGGACCTTTCCGCATTTGGAAAAGGCCCATGTGTGGTGATTCTAACCTAATAACTAGGCACATAATTTTCATTGCAGAGACATCTAGCCAACTAGGGACATGTCATGTGGTTAGCATGGGATTTTAAAATCATTTAGATTTTTAGACATTCATTTTGAACTAAAGAAATTAACGGCAAATTCAGTTGGTTGATATTTATAGTCTTATTGCACCTTTTGAAATATTTGGGGTGAGAATTTTTATTTTTTATACATATTTTATTATACTCGTAGCCATATTTAAGTTTTTAATTTTTGTTATTTCTCACTCCTAAATCGGCAACTCTATTAGAGTTTCTTTTATTTCCCACCTCTAAATCGACAATCATATGAGTTTTTCTTGTTTTTTCTATCTCTCAAGACTCGGCAACATGAATGAAGTACTTCTTTTAAATTTCTCCCTCATTCTCTTAATAAATCAGCAACAGCCAACTGACTTGGTTGGTGCACCTTGACTAAAATATTACAATCTCAATACACCTTTTCAAATATTTACAAAACTAGAGTATTTTTTACACACTCGACAATCCCAAAGTCGAGTCTTTTTTTCTCCTGACCCCACAATACTCGACAATGGGGAGGAAGTTTATATTTTTGATACATATTTTACTACACTTAGTAGTCCCATTGAAGTTTTTATTTTTTTTTTATTTCTCACTACTAAATTGGCAACTCTATAGTAGTATTTCATTTTCTATATTCTCACTCCTAAAATGAAAAGTTTATTAGAGTTTTTATTTTTTTATTATTTCTCACTCCTAAAACGACAAGTTTATTAGAGTTTTTTTTTTATTTCTCACTCCTAAATCGACTACCTTATAGCATTTTAGTATTTGCTATAATGTATTTATATATTGATGCACAATCAATTGGAGTATTTCTATCTTCCTTAATAAATAGGTAACCTAAAATATTTTATATTTATTTACTCAAATAGAAATATAAATATTATTAAAACAAAAAATTATTACAATATTACATTTTTGCCAAAATTCTAATGACGTTTATGTGATGAAGTGCCGTATGTAGGTGATTTTCTCCTTCTTGGTGGTTGAACTCTTAACTTTTGTTCATTTTGTTACGAGATTCTCCCCTACCACATGTTGCCAACTGTGGCTCCTTCTCATCCTCTTCGTTTTCAACATTCTCAACCACAACCTCATCATCATTATGTTGTGTACCAAAAATGTTTATTGACAACATAGTAGGATGATGATATTGTTGTGGGTCATATGTCAATAATGATGTACTTGAAATATTAGCAAACATTGATGGTAGTGAGATTTGAGAACTTGATGACAAATGAGTTGATGAATAATTATAAATTTGTGACCAACTTCCGAACTCATATGATTGTTGTTGAGTAGTAGTTAATTGAGTATGTGCTTGAAAATGAGTATCAACTTGAGTTTGTTGTGAACACTCAATTTCAAGCATATGAAAATGTTGAGGAGGAGAAGCTTGATCATAGTTGGTAGACTATGTTGTATGATGTAGATCAACCAATGCTTCCATCATTTCATGACCGCATGAGGAGACATTAGATAATGATTGTATGAGATTTACTAAACAAGCTAGAGGAGCACTATGATCACAAATTCTTTTTGGGCAAAAGTGTATTGAAAAAAGACAAAATTATGAATAAATAATATAATTAAATAAAAAATTTAATTGCTAAAAAAATAAATGTTACCATTGCAACAAAGTATGCTCCATCTCGAGAGATGTATCTTCTAGTCCCTTGTAAGTATCACTGCATATACAGTGAGTAGTGATACAAAGTGGTGATAGTGTTGGGAAGACTATCGACCATATAATTTTCCCTATTATTGCATATTTGTATCCAGCAACGATTCTTATGTGGCCAATCGCATTCACTTTGCCATGTAAGTCTATTTTGAGGAGCTTTTCATATTTCATTGGGTCTTGTGGGATTACTGATTCATGCCAAATTACCTCATAACCCGATCAGGAGCATGTCATTCCACAATTGCATGACAAATCACTGGCACATGTGATCCACATATCTCAGAGATATTTCGCAGGAAAATCATGTACATATATGGGGTCCAGAAAAATGATAAAAAAAGTTAATATATATCCTTGTCATATTAATTATATGTACTCAATTAGAGATGAGATGAGATATATGATGCTACACTATTTATATTTATGTGATGTTGTAGTATTTACATGTTTTTTTAAGAATATTAATATTTAGAAATGTTCTTTTTTACAATTTTAGATAATAGATTACAGTTTTACAAAAAAATATAATATTATACTTTTACAACAAACACCATAGATATATATATTGGACTTTTCCCAAATAACTAACACCATATAAATAACCGCATATAATATATTACACTTTTACAAGTTGATATATTTGCCTCATATATAACAAAATTAGATGCTTCGTGATTACATCATTTAGTAGTGAATTATGCTTAACACTATTTCTTTAACAACAAACTTGATAGATATAATAAGAACATCGACTAGCCTATTTGAGCAAAAATAAGCTATCAACCTTGCTTGGCAGAGGAGATTTTAAAAAAATGTTCCTAGCTTATAAGCCTTGATTAGGTTAGTTAAAAAGAGTACCTTATAACATATAAGCTAGGAGATAAAAACATTTTTTCATTGGTTTCACAAGCTTTTAATTCCTAGTTCTTTCAACTTTAAGCTATTTTCTAAATTTTTAACTCAGAAAAGCTAGTTGTGCCAAACAAAACCTATATTCAAACTTGGTTAAAAGAAACAATTAGATTTTAATAAATAATTTAAAATAAAGTAAAAATTAAATATATACATCATCAACGCACAAATGGTCGAACATTGCGCGTTTGATATTGACAGCATGTCCAGGAATGTTGGTAATGTTCACCAATTATTGATAATATAAGTTAGTAGATATATTTGAATAAATATAGGTAATAAAACGTTTTACATTACATAATTTTGTACTAAAATAAATATATACTTTTTGACCAATGGAAAAGAAGGTAATGTTAGGTCTTAGAGTCTTGATACAAGCATCAAAATATGATCATATGACCACGACTAAAGTAGTAATAGGCATCCTCCGATCTCTTTTTGATCATTGATTATAGTTGCATGACAATGTCCTCCATAAAGACAAGCCAACACAGGTAAACCCGGACTGTATTGGAATATCCTTGGTAACTCCTCAAGCAAGGTAGATACATCAGGTAGACTCGGTTCTATCATGTATCTGGCATGATAAATAATTCTCAAAAGAAATGCTCTAGCATGTTGTTGAATAATAACTTCACTAGCATTATTTGAGAGTTCACGAAATGTCCTCTAAAGCTAAGTGAGTTTCACCCTCTACCCCATTATTTCGTTGCCTATTGGGACAACACCCAACAAATAGAGGCAAAGTCCATCACAATCTATACTTGTCTTTCCTATATCAACTTGTACATCAATGGGAATGCCAAGTTGGTAAGCAACATCCTTTAGAGTGACAGTACACTCTCCACATGGAAAATGGAAAATATGTGTTTTCGGCCTCCATCCCTTAATTAATGCTAGTAGCAAATGGCTGTTGATTACTACTACTCTAACTGTCAGCATGTTAGCGAAAGCAGTATTGCGAATAACTTACAACATTGGCTCGGAAGATATGGATTGCGAGAAACAATATCTGACACAAAAACTATATTCAATCCTCTTCCATACATTGTTTGATATATGATCTTCTTGAAGTGTCAAATGGGACAAGACAAATATCCTCCATTATCAAGGATTTCAGTGTCAAGATTGAATGTGAATGAATTTGAATCACTACTAGTGTAAATGGATGAGTTACACCACTGAGAAGGGGTCTAAATTTAGAATTAATGTTTATGAATATGAGTCAGTACTAATGTGAATGAATATGAGTGACACAGGCGAGTGTGTTATGAATGAATATGAGTGACACAGGTGAGTATGTTGTGAATGAATTTCATTGAGTGTGTTATGAATGAGGACGAGTGAATGGATGTATTTAAAGATTGAATGTATTCATTTGAAGGCTTATTAAGTAGATGTCATGCATTTAAAGGCTTATTGAGTACATGAGATATTTTTATTCCTTTTAATTATTATATTGATGTATATTTTTTAATAGTATAGATTTGTGATTGATTAGTGTTTTTAATAGTATAGATTTGGTATGGATTAAGATTAATTAGGATAAATTTTGTATTATAATATTTTAATGATACTCGGGGATAAGGTTGTCGAGTTTTATGGATTTATTTCTTAAAGAAACTCGACCGTGAGGTAGACGAGTTTCATTCATCCACTTTAGTTTACCCATTTTAAATCACTATTATAAATATAACCTACATTTTAATTCACTTACTTTAATTCATTGCATTTTCATGTGGTTGTAGTGAACACGTTTAATAACTCACTTTAATTCACTGCATTGTCATGTAGTTCACTACAATGTCAAGTGTCATTTTTTATCCTCATCCAAATACCATTCAATTAAAGCATTTTCTTCACCATGCATCAACTCATATCATTCACCCTTATATTCACTCACCAATGAATTAATCTATACACCACATACAATGCACTTTCACACGCCAAATTCACTACTTGAAGGCTACAAATTTATTTAGCTTGAAGGCATTGTAATACACTGCAAATTCACGTGTCACTCACTATTTCATAGCATGGTCAATGTCTAGTCCTTCACTACAATTTCACATGCCATTCACTACAATTCAATGTGATTTTCATAGGAGCTTTGTCTCCTTAATTTATGTGGCTTGAATGATGTATCATTGCTCACTGTATTTTGAAGTGGTTGGTGCATGATCAAATGTGTCAAAGTTGAATTTCAAATCTCGACTGAAAAGTGAATTTCATCAGCCTTTTTCACTTTCTTATGTAAGGTATTTCACGTTTCACATGACATATTTTTGATGTGATTAATGTGCTAAAAATATGTAGATTTGTTAAAATGATTGACATGTTAAAAATATTAATGTGTTATTCAAAGTAAGCATCTCAAGCTCTTGAAAATGATTGATGTGTTAAAAATATTTGATGTAATTATATAGTTATGTTATATATTTTTTAAGTATTATATAGATATGATATATAATTTTTAATTATTATATAAATATGGTATATATTGTTTTAAATAATATATAGTTATGGTATACATTTATTTAAGTAATATATAGTTATGGTAAATGTCTTTTTAAGTATCATATAATTATAGTATATATTTTTTAAAGTATCATATAGTTTGGTATATATATATTTTTAAGTATCATATAGTTATGGTACTCAAATATTTTAGTCAAATATGTTACTCAAAATATTTCATCCCCTTACAAGCCATACATATATTGAAGGTAGAATGATATCGCAAGCCATGTGGAGCAATGACTGTTGAGTGAACACATGAATTGAAGTCTTTCCTTGGCTTTTCAATTCAATTTTATGTTATGACAATGGTGCATAGAGTTTGAATTAATGTGGAGCACACACATATATTTTATGAAGTACCAAGCCTTTATTGAATGATATGTTAATGATTACCAAACTTTGTCATATGTAGAACATCTCTCTACGAAGTCACGTGGAGCACAAATATATATTCATGAATAAGTTGGTAGTAATACTAGTTAAGTTAACATTAATAGTAATGTTGTTCTAATATTAGTTAAGTCAATATTACTCTTAGCAACTGCAAATTCTAATAGTAATGTTGTTCTAATATTAGTTAAATGATGTGAAGTTCTAATATTATACATCAACAAAAAAGAGTTGTATAGAATCATACTACAACATTAATTACATTACATTTAGATCGCAGTGGACATGTCTTTCTATTATGCCTCTCAATTCTATGTCATCCACATCTTTTAATTTGTTCAAAAGGAATTTCATTCACATCATTATGAATACGTGTAATCTTTGGTCTTCCACTTTTCCCTACGCATAACAAGATTGTGAATGAATGTTCGACCTGAATAGGTTGATCAATATTCTTCATTACCAATCGATTTGAAACTCATATCCATGTCTTAAGAAGATTATCTAGCCGATACATTGGTGAGATAGATTACCGACAATCTAAAGCCAATGAAGCGAATGTTGCAATTGCATGAAAGTATGACAATCTAGATGATTGAAATTCTCTACAATCACACCAATTGTCAGCTAGTTTAACATTATAAACCCCCACTTGGCGACCATCAGATCTAGATACAAATTCAACCTCAAAGACTCCAGTCTTCCATGAAAAAGTATGAACCAGTTGACACGTAGATTGTCGTTGATTTTCTATAATGGCTTTTGTCTACTCTTTACAATATATATATGCCCAATCTTAGTCATGTTAGAAGCTTCGTTCATATTTTCAATCAAACCGTACATTGAACCTATAGTATGTTGCTCTCACAATGGGAATGATCGGGAGATCTCTAGATCCTTTCAGAATACCATTAATGCATTCTGCAACATTCGTGGTCATGTGGCCAAACCGTCTCCCTTGGTCGTATGCTTGGCTTCATTTTTCTTTTGGAATCTGGTCCAACCATGCTTCCACCCTCATATGTTTTTGTCACAACTAATTCAACATTTGCTCGAACCATGGTCACATAAACTCATATCCTAAAAATTAATATAAATTTATTAAATTCCACAATATAAAAATTATTTATAAATTTGAAATATAAATAACACATACCTATTTCTACAACTTTTTCTTTGATATCAAAATCTTGGATTTCATTATTGAAATTACTAGCAAAATGGCGAATACAATAAACTAATTGTGTACTATCAGGTCAGCTCGTTTTGGAGTGTTGCTAACAAACATGTCCTTATATCTGATATGATACATATGTTTGGTTCAAGGATAGCATAAGTCTTAAGATTGTAAAAGAACAATTCTCAAGCTCCTTTCCTCTCGCCTTCAATAATGACAAAGACAACTAAAAATATACGTCTGTTTTCGTTTTGTGAACTTGCTATTAGCAAAGTTCCTGTATATTTCCCAGTCAAAAATGTCCCGTTCACTTGTAGAATTGATTTGAAATATGCAAACCCTTCAATGCATGGTTTGAAAGCCCAAAATACTCTATTCAGAATGAATTGATTAGGGTCTTCCATACCATCTGCAATATGGTGATATGCTTGATATTTCACAATTGTGGTCGAGAGAGAAATACTGCACAACATTCATTCAAAGTGGTAACTTATTGTACAATCCTTCTCGATCACCATAAGTTTAGATCAATGCCTTTTTTTACAGTCCACGCCTTTCAATATGTGACTATATAACCAAAATACTAACAACCTCCTTCACCGATTTGTTAACTGGTATACTCAGATTTGCAGTTACAAAATTAACAACAAGGTCTGAAATGATTGACAAATTTAATTTGTTGTGATATTGGGAAACTAACATAGATACAAAATTGTATGTATTGTTAACCTTCTTAATCTCTTATTATCAAACTTAATATTAAAAGAAGCGCGAATTGGCCACTTACATCCGACATCAAATTTTTTACATTGTCACACTTATTATCATTAATATTCATTAAAATAGTTGTATGTCCAAAATTACGACCAACTTCTTAATTTGTGATACGAAAAAATAATGATAGAATAGTATATATCATACTACAAGATGAACAAACTTCAAACTTGATCTCCTTATCATCATTACATATTTTGATGTCCTATTCATTACTAAAATCGCTAATAATATCCATTACAATTACTATCAACATTTATGAAGTAAGAACATTAAAACAATAATTTTGTAATAAGTAAATATATTAAAGTTAGAAGAATGAGATAAATGTAGTAGTTAGATATATACTACCATCTAATCAAGTTTAATAAGCCAAATGAGAACATGTATGAACTAATAAGCTAGATATTATTTCTGGCAATCGCTACCTTCTGAGTCACTCTAAAGGATGATGCTTACTAACTTGGTGTCTCAATGGTGGACAAGTTGTAACGGAAATGACAAGTATGTATTGGGATGAACTTTGCCTCCGTTTGTTGGATGTTGTCCCAATAGGAAATGAAATAATGGCACAGAGGGTGAAACTCATTTGGTTTGAGAGGACATTTCGTGAACTCACAGATAATGCTAGTGAAATTGTTATTCAACAATAGGCTAGAACATTTAATTTGAGAATTATCGAGGGATTTCTCATGCCAGATACATTAAGGAACCAAGTCCACCTGTTCCATACACATTCTCATTTTGCTTATTAAACTTGATTAGAGCTTAGGATATAGTTCAAACTATTACATTTTATCTCATTTTACTAACTTTAGTATATTTTCTTGTAATAAATTATTGTTTTGATGTTCTTACTTTTTAAATGTATATGGTTATTGTAAGGGATATTGTTAGCGATTTTAATGATAAAAAATATATCAAAATATGTAGTGATGATGATAAGTTTGAATTTGATGTTAGTTCATCTCGTAGTATGACATATACTACTACATCATCATTTTTTTGTATCACAGATTATGAAGTTGGTCGTGATTTTGGACATACAACTGGTTTAATGAATATTAATGGTAATGATTTCTTTGTTGGGATGCCGTTTGAATCCAAGTAAGCCACAATAAATGCTATTAGATAATTTCATATTAAAAATATCTTCGACTATGTTGTTGTAGAATCTAAACCAGATAGATATGTTGGCCAATGTAAACATTTGGGTACTGGATGTGAGTGTCCAATTCGCGCTTCCTTTATCGTTAAGCGTGACATTTGGGAGAATAAGACACTTAGTTGATCACACAGTTGTGTATCTATGTTAGTTTCTGAATATCCCATCAAATTAAATTCACCATTCATTTCAGGTCTTGTTGTTAATTTGGAAGTTGTTGATCTGATTATATCATTTAAGACATCGGTGAAAGAGGTTTGTAGTCGTTTTGGTTATATAGTCACATATAGGAAGGTGTAGACTGCATAGCAAATGGCATTAGCCAAAATTTATGGTGACTGGTAAGGATCATACAATGAGTTACCACATTAGATGAATGTGTATAGTATTTATTTCCCGACACAATTGTGAAATATCAAACTCGCCATCATATTGTTTCAACAAAGACATTGCTTCACATGGCTTGCATTGTCATTCAACCTTCGAATCATGCATGGCTTGTGAGAGGATGAAATATTTTGAGTAACATATTTGACTAAAATCTTTGAAACCATACATATATGGTACTTAAAAAAATATATACCATAACTATATGATACTGAAAATATATATGTCATAACAATATGATACTTAAAAATATATACCATAACTATATATTACTTAAAAAAATATATATCATAACTACATATTACTTTAAAAATATATATCATATCTATATAATACTTAAAAAAAAATATCATATCTATATAATACTTTAAAAAAAATACCATATCTATATAATCACATCAAATATTTTTAACACATCAATCTTTTTCAAAGGCTTAAGATGCTTACTTTGAATGACACATTAATATTTTTAATACATCACTCATGCGCCAACCCACTTCAACTTCAAAATGCAGTGATCACTTATACAACATTCAAGCCACATAAATTAGGAAGTCAAAGCACCTATGAATATGGCATTAAAATGTAGTGAATGACAAGTGAAATTATAGCGAATGACTACACATTAACCAAGCTATGAATTGTAGTGAATGGCACGTGAATTTGCTGCCTTCAAGCCACATAAATTTGCAGTGTATGACAATGCCTTCAAGCCAAGTAAATTTGAAGCCTTGAAGTAGTGAATATGGCTCGTGAAAATGCAGTATATGAATTAATTCATAGGTGAGAGAATATGATGGTGAATGCTATTAGTTGTTATATGGTTAAAGTAAATGCTTTAATTGAATGGTATTTGGACGAGGACAAAAATGCCAAATGACATTGCAATGAACCACGTGAAAATGTTGTAAATTAAAGTGAGTGAATGAACTTTCACTACAACCACATGAAAATGCAATGAATTAAAATGAGTGAGTGAATTAAAATGAGTGAGTGAATTAAAGTGTAGGTAATATTTATTACAGTGAATTAAAGTGGGTGAATGAAACTCGTCTACCCCATGATCGAGTTTCTTTAAGAAATAAAACCCATGAAACTCGAAGACCTTATGGTCGAGTTTCATTAGAATAATATACCATAAAATGTGACAAAACCTATCCTAATTAACCCTAATACATACCAAATCTATATTATTAAAAAAATACATCCATATAATAATTAAAAAAATAAACATATCTCACATACTCAATAAGCCTTTAAATGCATGGAACATACTCAATAAGCCTTCAAATGAATACACTCAACCTTTAAAATAAACATATATCACACACTCAATAAGCCTTTAAATGCATGGAACATACTCAATAATCATTCAAATGAATGCACTCACCCTTTAAATACATTCATTAACTCATCCTCATTCACAACACACTCAGTGAAAATTATCCCAAATTCATTCACATACACAATACACTCACCTGTGTCACTCATATTCATTCATATTGACAGTGACTTATATTCATTCACATTCTAAACCACAAATTTAAACCGCTCCAAATATCATTCTCATCGGTGTAACTCATCCATTCATATTGGCAGTGACTTATATTTATCCACATTCAATCTCAACACTCAAATCCTTGATAATATAGTATATTTGTTCAAGCCCAGTTGACACTTCTTTATTAACACTTCAAGAAGATCATATATCAAATAATTGTATGGAAGATGATTGAATGTAGTTTACAGGCCAGAAAATGTTTCCGACAAACCTATCTTCCGAGCTAGTGTTGCAAGTTATTCGCAACACTACTTTCACTAACATGTTGGCAGTTGGAGTAATAGACATCAATAATCATCAGCTATTAGCATTGATTAAGAGATGGATGTCGAAAGCACATGCATTCTATTTTCCATGTGGAGAGTGCATTGTCACTCTAAAGGATGTTACTTACCAACTTGGCATTCCCATTGATGGACAAGTTGTTACGAGAGTGATAAGTGTGGATTGGGATAGACTTTGCCTACGCTTGTTGGTGTTGTCCCAATAGGCAATGAAATAATGAGACACAGGGTGAAACACACTTGGCTTCAAAGGATATTTCGTGAACTCTCAGATAATGCTAATGAAGTTGTTATTCAATAACATGCTAGAGCATTTATTTTGAGAATTATAGGAGGATTTCTCACGCCAGATACATCAGGGAACCAAGTCTGCCTGATATATATGCCCTTGCTTGAGGACTTACTAGGGGATATTGCAATACAGTTGAGGCTCAATTGTACTGGTTTGTCTTTATCGATGACTTTATCGTGCAACAATAATCGGTGATCAAAAGAGATCGAAGGATGCCTTTTACTACTTCAGTCATGGGCATATGATCATATTCCGATGCTTGCACCAAGATTGTAGGATCCAACTTTACATTCTTTTCCATTGGTCAGAATGTATATATTTATTTTAGTAATAGATTATGTAAATGTTTAATTTCTAATATTTATTCAAATATATTTACTAACTTATATGATTAATAATAGGTAGTCAAAACATTTGATCAAGACCAACATTCCTAGACATGCTGCCAATATCACACGCACAATCTTTGACCGTCTGCACATCGATGAAGTATATATTTAATTTTTACTTCATTTTAAGTTATTTAGTGAAATCTAATTGTTTCTTATAACCATGTTTGGACAAAGGTTTTGTTTGGCACAACTAACATTTTTTAGTTAAAAGTTTAAATACTAGCTTAAAGATGAAAAGCTAACCGAAAGCTGAAAAAACTAGGAATTATAAGCTTATGAAACAAATTGAAAAAATAACTTTAACTCCTCACTTACAAGTCATAAAGTAATATTTTTGACTAATCTAATCAAGGCTTATAAGTTGTGAACTTTTTTTAAAATCCTCCTCTGCCATGCAAGGTTGCTAGCTTATTTTTGCTTAAATAAGTTAGTTGATGTTCTTATTATATCCATCAAGTTTGTTGTCTAAAAAATAGTGTTAACCATAATTCACCACTGAAAGCGGTAATCATGAGGCATGTAATTATGTTATATGTGAAATATATATGAGACAAATATATCAACTATTATATGCGGTTAGTTATATGGTGTTCGTTATTCGGGAAAATATATTACATATATATGATGTTTGATGTAAAAATGTAATATTTATATAAAAGTGTAAAAAAGAACATATTTAAATCTTAAAATTCTTAAAAATGAATATATAAATACTACAACATCACATAAATATAAATAGTGCAACATCACATATCTCATCTCCAATTAAGTACACATAATTAATATGACAAGAATATATATTAACTTCTTTTATCAATTTTTCTATACCCCATTATGTATATGACTTTCCTGCAAAATATCCCTGAGATATGCCGATGACATGTGTCACTGATTTGTTTCGCAATTGTGGAATGACATGTTCTTCATCGAGTTATGAGGCAGTTTGACATGAATCAATCAATCCTCCAAGATCCAGTGAAATGTGAAAAGCTTAAAAAAATAGACTTGTGTGGCAAAAGTGACTGCGGCTAGCTACATAAGCATCATAACTAGATTCAAATATGGAATGATAGGGAAAAGTATGTGGTCGATGATCTTCCCAATATTGTTGCCACTTTTTACCATTACTCACAATATATGCAATAGTACTTATAAAGGACTAGAATATACATATCTCGAGATGTAGCATACTCTGCTGGATTGGTAACATTTTAGTTTCTTAGTAATTAATTTTTATTTAATTATATTATTTATTCCTAATTTTATCTAATATTTTTTCAGTACACTTTTGCAAAAACAATTTGTCATCAAAGTGCTCCTACAACTTGTTTAGTAAATCTCACACAATTATTATCTAATGTCTTCTCATCTAGCCGTGAAGTGATGGAAGAATTGGTTGATCTAAACCCTACATCATATTCTACCAACTATGGTCAAGCTCCTCCTACTCAACATTTTCATATGTCTGAAACTGAGTCTTCACAACAAACTCAAGTTGATACTCATTCTCAAGCACATACTTCATCAACTACTCCTCAACAACAACAACGATATGATTTCAGAAGTTTGTCACAATTTTATAATTATTCATCTACTCATTTGTCATCAAGTTCTCAAATCTCACTACCATCAATGTTTGATACTACTTCAAGTACATTATTGTTGACATACGATTCTCAACAATATTATCGTCCTACTATGTCGTCAACAAACATTTTTTGTACAAAATATATTGATGACGAGCTTATGGTTGACGATGATGATGACAAATATAAAGATGATGAGGATGAGACGTAGTTGGCAACATGTGATAGATAGAGAATCATGCAGCGAAATGAACAACAGTTAAGATTCAACCGCCAAGAAGGAGAAAGTCATTTACATGTCGCGCTTCATCACATAGACGTCATTATAATTTTGGGATTTAATAAATTAGGAAAATGTAATATTGTAATATTTTTTGGGTTTTAATAATATTTGTATTTTTATTTGAGTAAATAAATATAAAATGTATTAGGTTACTTATTTATTAAGGAAGATAGAAAAAATAGATAAAATACTCCAATGGGTTGTGCATCAATATAAATATATAATAACAAATACTCCAATACCAGTGCTGAGTCTTGACAAAGAGAAAAAAAAAGGAAAAACTCTTATATGGTTGTCGATTTAGGGGTGAGAAATAAAAAATAGAAAAAACTCCTATAAGGTTGTCGATTTAGGAGTGAGAAATAAAAAGAAACTCCAATAGAGTTACTGAATTGGGAATGAGAATAAAAAATGAAATACTCTCATGGGATTGCCTATTTAAGAGTGAGAAATGAAAAAAAATTAAAAACTTCAATGGAGCCACCAAGTATAGTAAAATATGTATAAAAAAACTCTTAACTCATTACCGAGTTTTATGGGGTCATGAGAAATAAAAAAGACTTGGCTATATGATTGTCGAGTGGGTAAAAAATACACAAGTTTGATAAACATTTTAAAAAGTACACCAAGATTACAATATTTTAATGAAGGGGCATCAAGTGAATTTGCCGAAATTAACATTCCCCCCAGTAAGTGACTTACACATGGTTTATGCAAATAAAAGCTTAGAACTAACATGCTAGAGAGAAGGGAACCAAATAAGATCACAAACAAGGAGACAACCAACCAATGCCCCAATAGGTGGTAACCCGTATTGGAATCAACAAAAAGACAACCAATATAGATAGAAAAACCATAAGTATATGCCCAATGACCATATGTTTATGGTTACCAAGAAAACAAGCGGTGGTATTTCACACTACACTTACATCCAGAATGAACCAGGCTCCTCTCCATTATTTGAGAGGATAATTAGATTTTTTAATATATATTTAAGAGTAAAAATGAAATTCAGTATAAATTAAACAGATAAAAATATCTTTATCTTTTGGTTTTCATGTGTATTTTCTGTGAAGAAGATCTTGCTCCTGACCTTGGCACGGTTTTGATGAAGACACCAACATCACCAAAAAGAAGAAAAGGAAGATGACTTATGAAGACAAATGAAGATAAAGCTTCAAGACATTAGATTAAGTCTTTGTAAGTACTTCTATCCTAAACTCTTAAGTATATACAAGTATAAATTGCTCAAACTATTTTTTAGAAAATGTGAGACACTTTTAAAAGACTTAAAACATTTTTCAAAAATAGTGTGTAACAGGTTACTTCATTGAGTAACAGGTTACATGTGTGAGAAAAGAGTTATCCAACTGAAAAACTGATTTTTGAAAGCTGAGTAACCGATTACTCAAAATAATTTTTAAGCATCTGTTGGACAGAAAGTTTGAGTAACCGATTACTCAAATGAGTAACCCATTACTGAGAGCTGTTGGAAGTGTTTTTCAGATTTCAAAGTGAAAGGTGTTCACTCCAAACGAAATCTCTTCACTCCAAACAACTCATACACTTTCAGAAACCTTCAAAGGGTGTTTGTAAACTCTATATAAAGGCTCTAAACTCTCACACAAAAAACACACACAACTTTCATACAATTTTCTCTCAACTCTAAAAAGCTCTCACACTTTTTCTTAGAATTTATATTTGAACTTTTTGCAACTTGTGTTTCATACTTGTAAAGGCAATCTGCTATAGTTGAGTATTCTTCATTGTTGTAAAAGAATTCTTTCTTTCACGGGGTGTGAAGAGAAAGTGGAATATATTCAATTCTTTCTTTCACGGGGTGTGAAGAGAAAGAGGAATATATTCAATTCTTTCTTTCACGGGGTGTGAAGAGAAAGGAAATTGATTCACTTGGAAAGGGGTTTTCCAAGGGTATAAGAATTAGGGAGTGTGTAAGGTACATAGAGATCTCGGGGTGAGATATTGTAATTACAACTCATAATTCTTAGTGGAAAAATCTCTTGTGCGGCAAGAGTACTGGATGTAACATTCGGTGGACAGGAAGGTGAACCAGTATAAAAACTCCTTGTGTACTCTCTTCTACTTATCTCTTTCATTTTATTTCCTATTATTTTCTGCATATTGTCCCGCTGCACTTTATCCCCTCTTAGTTGCACTCTGATACTTACATTTTCATCTTGCTGTCCTCTCCAGAAGAGAAGTCTGGCTCATCCAAAACTCTCCGTACTGAAAGATTCAGCACTAAATGAAATGATGACACATGTTCTTAACAAAATTATTGCTATAAATTTTAAATTATTTTTAAATAATAGTACTCTAGAGTATCATGGCCCCAATCAAATATTAAATATTATCTCTTGTCTACCTAAGTTTATAGGTGTATGATTCTTCTTCATTTTCTTTTAATTTTCCTGATTTAATAGTCATCGATTTTTTAAACAAAATAAAATTTAAATATAGGAAATTGCTAAACTCAAGAACTAATGGACTTAACTTTTCAATGTATATTTACTTTAGGGTTGAGTGTAACAAGACTCAATGATAATTAATCACTTTGAGAACTATGGGTTAGGATTATCATAGCCCTTAAATATATAACTAGTAAATTACTTAAAGGTTGATATCTTTAAGAAATAAAGAAAATTTGGAATTATCCAAAAAAAAATTTGGACTCAGTTTACTCTTAGACTAACCATGTCATTGAAGAAGAAGAAAACTAACTGCATTTGTAAATCAAACAAACGTAATAATAAGAGCGTATTTAAGAATCAAAATAAAACAAAAATTGCTTTGGAAATTAAAACTCTTATGTTTTTTAATATTTTAAATACACTTGTTCGATGTACATTTTTTATCTTGTTTGCTAATTTATTAAGACTATTTATTAAAAAATTAAGACATTGTACCCTTAACCATAGTCATACTGTCTTCACCGTGATATATATTATAATTAAAGTTAGGATAAATACACTCCGTTCCATTTTTTTTTTATATTTTAACTCTTTCATATTTTTTCAATTTTTTTTGTTTTAAAATCCATTTTACATTTATACTCTATTTTTTAATCATACCTTTATTTATTACTCTTTTCTTTTAATATACTTTGCAATACAGATTTAAAATAGGATTATTATCATGAAATTATATCAAAATTTTAGTGATTTAATAATTCTTAAACTATTTCCATAATATAAAGTTCAAAAGAAATGAATGGAGGAAGTATTATACTAGTATATAAATCTGAAATGAGTTTTTTTTTGGTATAACAAAGGTATATCTCCTTACACTATGATTAATAAACTAATTTATTTGGAGGTTCGTGCTTAATCTTCCTAACAAACGTTTTTGAACATTTGCTATTAGATGGGGAACTCAAAACATCAATTAAAATCAGATGATTGTTGATGTTATTCTTTATAGTAAGTCTTTAATGGAACCATAATAAGTTAATATTATGTTTAGTCTTATGTTATGTTTTGTTTTATTTATAAAACATATCATGTCTTCTTCTAACAAGTCTATCGTCATTGCATATAGGAGCATGCTAACAAAACCCAAATAATAATGCAGTTGATCAAACATTTACAGCAAACAACAATTCATACATAAAGCAAAAGAGCAAGAGTTATATATTTCAAGCCTCAAATGAATGGGAAATGAACCAAAAGAGTATGAATCATTAGTGTCTTACCAAGAAGGAAATGGTATCAAATAGAAAAATGATCTTCCTGAAACTCAGTTCTTGTTTTTCCCCTTCTGTTCTGAATGCCTGCTTCTGTCGCCGCCGTAGCCCAGTTGCAAGCCTTGGCCATCGAAAATAGGTGAGAACTGAAGTTGTTGGTGGTGATGGATGTTGTTGTTGTTGTTGTTATTTTCCATAGGTGTAGCTGCTCCAATGAAGAAAGGTACAGTGTAAGTGGATCCATCTATAGGTGATGATGTAAACCTCTGCATGTGATTATGATTATGATTTTGTAAAATATGAGATTGTGAATTGGACTGAAGGGTCCCCCTATTGTAGGTAGCAAGGCCCGGAGAGATCGCGAAGTTGAGATTATAGTCATGATTGGGCTGATGATCAGAGGATGAAGAAGTAACCATAGATGGTATTAGATGATCAGGAATGAATGATAAATGATGATGTTGTAGTTGTTGGTCTGATGAGTGGTTTTGATTATGGTCACTCAGTTGAATATCGGGGCACGACAGCTGGCAACCATTATGATCACTACCACTGAGATTGATGGTGGAATTTGAAACTTGCATGGCCTCATGAAGGGAATATCCAAATTGAATCTGTGAGAATTTAGAAGAAGTAGTTCTTGAAGAAGAGGAAGGTGCTAGAATCCTTGAGGTGAAGTTGTCAATTGGTGATGTTGAGCACCATTGATTTTGGTTCATAACTGAAGCATTATTATTAGGACTAGTTGTTGTGGGAACGGCATTGCTGATTCCATTTGTGAGCAGCTCAGTGAAAGAAGCTGTTTGAGAAATAGGGTTGTTCACATTCACAAGATGAGCAATGTTGTTGTGAGGTTCATTCTCTTTCTCCTTTTCTGTTCTTTCCCTTGCTCTCTCTCTAGCCTTGACTCGGTTCACCCGGACATCAGGCCTAGAGAGGGACAAGCCAGAACCTTTGCTTGTCTCAGAAGTGCTGCTACAAGCAGACTTCGACAAAGAAAGGTTCTGGCTATGATTGTTGTTTTGCTGATGTTGCCTTTGATTATGATGATAATTGGTTTCACCATCTATTTCTGCATCGGCCGAACCAAATCCCTTTTGAGTTCCCACACTTGCTGCTCGATTTTCATCTCTAGGTTGCTCCGGGAATGTGTTGTTCAATGAAGGTAGGTCAGAAATTGCATCTGAAGCTGATTTGATTAACCACTCAACTGCTTTACTTGGTTGGTCAAAACCCAAGCGATCTTGAAGATCATAGAACTGAATAGCTGTGGCCACAGAGAGCCTAACTCTTCTGTCCCTTAAGCCCTTTGAAGTCATGACTTTGCTGTGCCTATCTTTCCCACCAGATGCTCTAGACACCCTTATGATTCTTGAAGAATGGTGCCAAGTGTGAAAACTCTTTGTATTGCATCCTCCATCTACTTCCTCATCTATTGGATATTGTTGCTCACCACTCCCTCCTTCTCTTCCATTTCCAATTCTTGGGAACTTACTTGCATGTGCTTGAATCTCATCCTCCTCCATTCAACAATCATAGCCTTTCCAAATAACAAAAGCTTATCAAATCAAACTAGAAACAAAACAAAACAAACCCTCGCCTTTTATTTATTTTAGTTACACTTCTTAGAGGTAGAGAGGGGAGAAAAGTAGAAGTAGGAGAAAGTGTGAAGATTGAAGATGAATGAGTCAGTGATGAGAGAGTGCAAGAGGGGTAGGGTTGTCTTATGTCCTTTGCATTGATGATGATAATTCAGAGACTGATTTTGCTTTTGTATATTGTGATAAAGTCTTTTTTTCTTGATATATCACAGTCCAAGTCAGAGCCTTATGTTAAGCTTTTTGCAGTTTGCAGAAAGCTTTCAAAAGAAGCCAAGACTGAAAATATGTCTAAGATTCTCCCCCCTGCAAAACTCAAAAGTAAAAACCATAAAAAAATGTATTATCATCCAAACCCAAAATATAAACCAAGTATAAAACACAATAAATATAAAGTATCAGATACCATGTACACATTTTCATACTCATTTAGTGCAGCAGATAGATCTGACTAAGTTAATTTAATATATGATTTTCCCAAGAACTAAAAGCTTTAAAAAAGGTAGAAAAGGGTTGTGCAGTTAAAAACACTATGCATGTATCTGTTGTTGCTAGACTATAGTGTATTTACCTTTCATCTAAAACCTCCATCTGATTTGTATTGTAGATAAAGCAGCAAAATTTGCGTATAGGTATCTGATCTAAGCGAAACCCTTTTTTGGTTCAGCTTATACTTAGGAAGTAGTATCCTCTGTCCCTAAATAGCATAAAAAAGTTATTTTATAATTTTTTTATTTTCTTTTTAAATAAACAACAATTTCCTATTGAATTGGGACACAATGAAATATAAAAAAATAGGACAAGTAATCCCATTATATATGTATAGCCCTTTTCCTGACCCTAAAAACGAGAATGCATTACATTAATGCAAATTAGAAGCTACACCAAAAACTAGGTTTCATTATGGCTTAGTTTTGCTAATTATTTAATAAAACAACTATTTCTGAAATGCTCAATAGACTTGACAGGTCTTAAGTTCATAACTTTGATCTTAAAATAAAAGGATTAAAAAATGGTTCAAGCCTCATTACTTTGAACACTGTTGGGTTGGATTGGTTGATTCCAGATTAACATAAATTTGTACTGTTTCTTCTTCCCACAGCTGACAAATCTGTGTACCTAGATTTCCAAACATATAAACAAAACCAAAAAAAATATTATAAAAAATATCTAGAAACTGAAAATTTCAGGTCAACAAAAGACTGCTTCATTACAGATAAGAAAAAGATGAGATCTTGGTTTGTTGTCTGATACTCTGATTCCAGGATTTGTTGAATTTTCCAAATGGTCTTTCCTTGTGTCTCAAGAGTACCTTGAAAATTGAAATGCAAAAAATAAATAAAAATCAGTTTTTTCCTTTCCATCCTGTCTCTAAAACTCTCATATATAAGTTCTTTTGACAAGAGAACCATCAAGCATGCTAGCATGTTTTTTTGTTGTTGTTCTTAGATGAATTTGAAGTTTGGTTGAGATTTGAAACTTACATACTTATATAGTTGCTTATTATCTTTGTGTGGACATGTAAACAAACAAAAGCAGTGGTGGTGAGAGAGAAATAAACGAATGAATGGTCTCACTAGGGTTGGTTAATGTTTGGTGTGGGAGAAACAGAAAGAAAATGAGATAAAAATATATCGGTATATGAAAGTTTTGTGATTTTTTTGTTTTCTAGAGAGAGAAAAGGAGGAGGCTTAACTGAAACTGAAAGTGGTTGAAGCTGTGAATGTGAAGAGATGAAAGAAGAGTGAGAAGGAAAAGGATGGGTTATGTTGATGTTGGGTTACATCTATTAGAACAATGACTGAACTTATGGAAAACAATCAACTTCAACTTACTTTATCATTAGATTTACCATATTCGAGATATATTTCATATTTATATATTTTGGGGTGTTAACATCAAATTTTGGAATCACTCTCTTGCTTTTTTATCATATATTCTTTTTGCAGTATTAATAATATTTCTTTATTTTTTTGGGTAAAAAATTAACTTTTTTCAGTGTTTATGGCTGTCTCTCCTAATAAATGTCACTCCCAAAATCAAATTTTTGTAATGATTGGAAGTGTCATATATTTGTCACTTTTTTATTTCGTACTTATATTTTGTATACAAATTATAATATTTAAATTTTTTTAAATGGATCCTCTACCTATAAAAAATTAAAGAAAAAGATACATGCACCGATAATATATGAGATTAATATATTACAATTGTATGATCTATTATTAATTATCATTTATTGACTTTACGTAAAAAAAATAATATAAATAAATGATAAATATACTAATTATGTATAAATTTTTAGTACATAAATATTACACTAAAAAAATTAATCTAGTTTAAAATATAAAAATCTGATACATTTTGCATCAATAGTATTTTTCTCATAGTTAAATTTATAATATTATACCAATAAATTAACACATCTATCTAAGTAGGCTTTGTCAGTATAATAATATTTAATTTTACTAACATAAAACTTAACGATAAGACACACTTTATGTTAGAAGAAGATTAGTGATGACCATACATAATGTTGTTTATTCCAATGATTATATCTTTTGTTGATTTTAATTTTTATCATATTTTAAATCTTTTGATATTTTAGAAGCTCAATATATATTTATAATTTGCTTTTCATTTCATTTGTACTCTTATTTATTACTCATTCTTTATTTCTATTTTTCTATTTTTAAATTTAGTTTCCAATGCACACTAAATGAGATTATTTTAATTAAAGTGGATCAAGTGGTACATGTTTGATTTCCCTTAAATAAGATCTTGGGTTCGAGTCTTATGGATGGAAAAAATATCCATTGAGAGTGTTAACCCCATATACTTGTAAATATTTCCGACTAGGACAAAATTACTTTTAGTGTGAGAATACTTGTGAGAAACAAAAAAAATCATTTAATATTTCCCTAAATTATATGCACAGCCTTAAAAGAAAATAGATGGAGTATTATCTAATCCTTCACAAGGCTCTCTCCCTTCATACTTTAGTTTGTACCATTCATTGTTCATGCTATCATGAGTTATATATGCAACCTTTCACTGTAGGTAAACAGATACAGTCGAGTGGTGTTGATACGGAATTTTTCTTTTCCAGCATAAACTCTTATAACCAAATAAATAAATAAACTGTATTTCATTGATTAAACTGATAATATCAATTGATTTTTATTTTATATGTTTTTCTATTATTAAACCGAACGAAAATATTTTTATAATCAAAATTAAACTGTACAAAAAATCTGCATATCAAATGAAGTTCAAGGAAAAAGTATTAATATGATGGTTCAAGTGACAAGGGCTTAAATTAGTTTAAATATGTGGTCACTAGTTTTTTGATAAAAAAAAACAAAGAAAGAAAAACAACACTATACTCTTACAAAAGTAGTTTCTATAGCATCCGCGATCAACATGCTTGCGAGCTCATGGTAGGAGAATTATAGATTAAAATATTATGAGTACTAAAAGCACCTAACTTAGCTAAGAGGTTGGCACAAGCATCGTCTTCCCTTAAGGTGTGATGAAGCTGGATGTCCCAATTCTAAAGAGTAAGATCGCAAATGACCCAAATTAAAGAGGAGTAAATATGGGTTGGAAGTGCAGTATTGGTGAGAAGTGAAACACTAGCCTTAAGTTAGACCAACAAATTAATTTTGTAATTCCTCTATTCCACGAGATATTCAGACCATGATAGAGGGCAAACAGTCCAAATTTTAAATTGTTAGCAAGATAATAGATCACGAGAAGTTGAAGATGAATTTGCTAATGAGATCCCTTACAATTCCTCTAAAGCCAATTGGACCTGAGTTCCCCAAAGAGTTGTCATCTACATTCAGAGCCATGTAAGGATGAAGAGGACAAGTCCAATTAACCAAACATAGAATAGTTGGAGCATATGAAGCTGGCGGGAAACTAGTGTCTAGATCATGCTTGTGCAGCAAGGTGTTGTATAAAATTGAGTGGGGGCTCATTGCTTTATTGTTGATGCAACTCATGTTCCTGCTTCTCCAAGATATGTGGTCATTAGTTTGATCGTGGGCCTATGTGTTTGGGAAAATAACATCATGAAAAATCTCTATTTACACATGTGACTATATTCAATTTTTATTCTTCATTTTTCCTCATCTCTTTTTTTCCTTTTACTTTTGCATTTGCTTACAAGCAACTGTTTTTTTCCATGAGTAGTGGAAGCCCTTTTTATGTTTCCAAATACTTCCAATATAAAGACCAAAAAATAAAACTTTCAAATTCAAAATTTTTATAATATCTTTTCTAATCGTGCATAAATTTGCTTGAGCATCTTAAGTACATGATGTACAAGCATTTTGAAGAAGATGTGAAGAAAATCACAAGTGAATCGAAATTAACTTCTTATTAACATATTACTCCAAGTCCGAGGTTACACAAGTTTTTAAGAATAGGTCGAAGACAAGATTATTTCATATAATTGTTTCTTATTGACTTCTTTCACTTTTTTTACTTTTTTTTCATAGGAACATTTTAGTTAAATTTCAAACCATAACTAGTAGGTTAAAATCATTGAGCAAAACATACAAAATTGATAAAGAAGTCCAAAAGATCCTCACAACCCATCCAAAAGAATAGAGACTTCTTGTGACGCAGTGTCTCAAGCCAAAGATATATCCAAAATGTAGTTGGATGAATTACTTGGAACACTCCAAATTCATGAACAAGAATTGGTGGACGACAACAATGGCAAACGTGAAGATTTATTGCTCACAAAGTGGAAAGCGTAACAATAAAATATCAACACCAAAAACTCTTAAAGTAGACAAATTCATTAAGGAATCAAATGAATCAAATTCATGAGTCTAAAGTAGAAGAAGATGAATATTGCGAAAGTATAAAATGAATATTTGTGTATTTTCATTGAATTGAAATGATACATGAGAGTGTTGTTTATATACAATGCATTATAAAGCAAGCAATGTAACTAACCTATCTAACTCTCTAACAAGCTAATAAACACATGTTGTAAACAATTCAACATGTGTTAAATGTGTAAAATGTGTAAAATGTGTCAATTACAATAATTGTTCAACCAATGCTTTACTTGATTTTCTAACCAATTAATCGATTAACAGTTGAGTTAATCGATTAACACTTACTCAGTTAATCGATTTAATACTTACTCAGTTAATCGATTAACACTTACTCAGTTAATCGGTTAACTGTTATTGATGATGTCTTGTTTCCATGGTGGCTTTGTTCTCCAATAGCCCCCGTTAAGTTGGAGGGTAAATTTTAATGACTCCAACTTGATAATTTGATTTGATAACAATGTGATGGATCAGAATCTCGATCCTGATGTGATTGAATTTTCTCAATCACTTGATTATTTTCCTGGTCAGAAATCTTGACCATACTCTCATGGTTTTTCCATGGTTTTGAAGCTTTCTTGGTTGCTCATAATCAAAGCATTCACTTTCTTGGCGTGAATTGCATACATTTTCTTGACAGCATTTTAATATTCCCTTTATAAATAGGGTCTTGAAAACTGGTTATAACAATCTTCAAAGCATGATGAAAATCTTGCATGTCACTAATACTATAGACCTCAGGAATACCTCATTGCTTTTCTTTGGCCCTAACAACTTCATCTTTGTTGCACTCCATAATTTTCTTTAACTTCTTGTGAAAAGACAGCATAGAGGAAAAAGCTAGTTGAGGTGATCATTTTATTGTGGTATCCTCATTAGGTAACTGGTAGCGAGTAAAAATGATAAATTTGGGATGATCTTGTTTGCCTTTATAACTTGTTGTTTTCTATGCAGCATCACCAATAGATTTTCTAGCCTTCTTGAAAGTGTAGATGTTGTCCTCCTTCTCATTCACAACATTTGTTGGATCATGGAAGAGAAAAATAATAATTATTGCAGAGAATGCGCAACAGTGGTGATCAAAATCTCCAGAACGAAGACTCTGATATCATATTGTGAAAATATTGCGGAAGCGTAAAATGAATATATGTGTATTTTTAATTGAATTGAAATGATACAAGAAAGTGTTGTTTATATACAATACCTTGTAAAGCAAGCAATGCAACTAACATAACTAACTCTCTAACAAGCTAATAAACACATCTTGTAAAACAATTCAATATGTGTTACATGTGTAAAACTTGTAAAATGTGTCAATTATAATAATGGTTCAACCAATACTACTTGATTTTCTAACTAATTAATCGATTAACAGTTGTGTTAATCGATTAACACTTACTCAATTAATTGATTAGCTATACAGTTAATCAATTAACTGTTATTGATGCTGTCTTGTTTTCATGATGGTTTTGTTCTCCAATAATGAACTCTCTCTTCTAACTAGAAAGATGAAGAGCTTTGGAACAAAAGAAAGTTCAAAAAGCCTTTGAGACCTGTTGGGAACAAGCGAACAATCAAATAGTAAAGAGTATAGAGACAAGAGAATAACACAAGAGATTTGGTAACGAGGTTCGGCCAATTGTGCCTACGTCCCCGGGAGCGTTGAGCGGCTACCACTATATATTATTAGAGAATAAGGATTAGTGTTTTACTATTCTTCTCCTGGTTACAATAGGTTTACATAACATCAATATATATAGCCCTCTACCCCAACCCCTTTACATCAGCCCAAGCCCATAACTTGTATTGCTGTTATCTAGAGATATGAGTCATTGCACAACAATCTCCACCTTGGCGAATATCATCAATCTCCATCTTCCGCCATTGGGTTGGGGGCGCTCCATAGTCCATCATCAGTGAATGTTCAACAAGCTCAGGCAATGCCTGAACTTGTCCACAGTAACCGGTTTGGTTAACATATCAGCTGCATTTTCTGAAGTGTGAACCTTCTGCAATAGTATCTGCCCACAAGCTACCAACTCTCTGATCTTATGAAATCTCACATCAATATGTTTGGTTCTAGCATGATACACCTGATTCTTTGCTAAGAAGATAGCACTCTGACTGTCACAATGCAGCGAAGCTCCATCTTGCTCAATGCCAAACTCATTTACTAGCCCCATAAGCCGCAAGGCTTCCTTAGAAGCTTCACCAGCTGCCATGTACTCTGCTTCAGTTGTGGACATAGCAACAACAGACTGAACTGATGATCTCCACATAATTGGTCCACCTGCAAGGGTGAAGACAAACCCCGTTGTGGACCTTCTATCATCCAAGTCTCCTGCATAGTCCGAATCAACATAACCAATAACTGAAGGCTTACTCTGTTGGCTGCCAAACATGATACCGAGACCTGTAGTCCCCTTCAAATATCTGAAAATCCATTTGACTGCTTCCCAATGTTGCTTCCCTGGTTTCGACATGTACTTGCATACTTGACTAACTGCTTGTGCCAAGTCCGGTCTAGTACAAACCATAGCATACATCAAGCAACCCACTGCACTGGCATATGGAACCTTTGACATGTATTTCTTCTCTTCATCTGTCCTTGGACACTGATCTAGGGAAAGCTTGAAGTGATTTGCCAATGGAGTGCTCACTACTTTAGCATTGCTCATATCAAATCTCTCTAAGATCTTTTCAACATAGCTTTGCTGGGAGAGCCATAGTTTTCTAGCTCCCCTATCCCTGTGAATCTCCATCCCAAGAATCTTCCTAGCAGCCCCTAAATCTTTCATGTCAAACTCCTTACCTAGCATGACTTTCAGCTCATTGATATCACTCAAATGATTAGCAGCAATCAACATATCATCAACATAAAGTAACAGAAAAATAAACGAACCATCGTCAAGGCTTCTCACATAAACACAGCAATCATACTCACAACGCTTATAACCAAGCTTCAACATATAAGTGTCAAACCGCTTGTACCACTGTCTGGGAGACTGCTTCAACCCATATAGAGACTTCTTCAACTTGCAAACCAAGTGACTCTGTCCAGCTGCACTGAACCCCTCTGGTTGTGTCATGTAAATTTTCTCCTCTAATTCACCATGGAGAAAGGCAGTCTTCACATCCATCTGTTCTAAGTGCATATCCCGGCTGGCTACCAAGGCAAGCACTGCCCTGATAGAAGTGTGTCTCACCACTGGGGAGAAAATCTCATTGTAGTCGATCCCCTTCTGCTGTGAATACCCTTTTGCTACAAGACGAGCCTTGAATTTTTCCCCTTCTTTTTCTGATACTGCTGGCTTCCTCTTGTACACCCACTTGCACCCAACTGCACGCTTGTCTGGGGGCAATGGAACAAGCTCCCAAGTTTGGTTCTTCTGTAGAGACTCCATTTCCTCCATCATGGCACTCATCCATTGTTCTTTCTCCTGGCAGTTTATAGCCCCTTGAAAGCTACATGGATCTCCTGAAATGATATGGAGAGCAACTGAAGCCATATCCTCAAAGCCATATCTCTCTAGAGGTTTGATAGGACGAAAGCCATATCTCTCTGGAGGTTTGATAGGACGTCTATCCCTGTCTCTAGCAAGTAGATACTCCTGCACACCTGAACTCTCTGCCTGAGAATCATCATGTTCTTGACTTGAACTAGTGCATGGTTCCTTGCCTTTATTCATCTGAACCATTTCATTGCTCAGTGGAATCATATTTGAACCCAAATTCTCTCCATTTGGCATGGGCACCTCTGTCAAAACTGACTGTTTCATCATGAAATCTTCATCAAACACTGCATCTCTGCTCAACACCACCTTTCTGGAAACTGGATCCCAGAACTTGAACCCCTTCACACCTTTGGTATATCCAATGAAGATACACCTCTTTGACTTAGGATCAAGTTTCGATCGTTCATCACTGGGTACATGTATATAAGCAGGACAACCAAATATGCGTAACATATTATAATTAACTGGGTTACCTGTCCATACTTCTTCTGCAACTTTACCATCCAATGAAGCTCGTGGTGATCTATTGATGACATAACATGCCATACTAAGTGCCTCTGCCCAAAATCCTTTGGAAAGTCCAGCATTCAGTCTCATACATCTGGCCCTCTCTGTAAGAGTTCTATTCATCCTCTCTGCAACACCATTCTGCTGAGGAGTCTTCTTCACTGAAAAGTGTCTCTGAATGCCATGTTCCTCACAGAATTTCTGAAACTGTGAGTTTTTGTACTCTGTACCATTATCTGACCTCATGTATTTGATTTTTCTACCAGTCTGGTTCTCTACCTCTGCCTTCCAAACCTTGAACTTGGCAAAGACTTCTGACTTATGCTTCAGAAAATATACCCAGACCTTGCGAGAAAAGTCATCAACGAAAGTAACAAAATACCTAGAACCTCCTAGGGATGGTTCCTGAGTGGGTCCCCATACATCAGTGTGGACATAATCTAGAATGCCTCGAGTCCTGTGTTGGCCAGCCTTGAAACTAACTCGTGTTTGTTTTCCAAGCACACAATACTTGCACAAATCTAGCTTGCATTTGCTGACTCCCCTCAACAGTCCTCTTTTGCATAGTTCTGTCATACCACGCACACTCATGTGTCCCAAACGCATGTGCCATAATTTTGTAGCACCATGGTCTGAATCTATTGAGATCTCTTCAGCCACTCCAGCAACTCCACCTACAACTGTTCTCCCTAACAACTTGTAAGTGTTCCCTGCAGTCCTTTTACCCTTCATCACAGTCAGAGCACCTTTGCATACTCGAAGAATATCACTGTCCCCATCAGCTCTATAGCTAAACCCTTTGGCCTGCAATGTCCCCAAAGAAACCAAATTCTTCTTCAAATCTGGTATGTGCCTAACCTCACATAACGTCTTCACTACACCATCATCCATCACAATTCTGAGTTCTCCCATACCAATAATTTCACATGCTTTATTATTTCCGAGATACACGAAACCAAAATTGCCTGCCCTGTATGTGGTGAACCATTCCCTGTTAGGCGTCATGTGGTGGGAACAACCAGTGTCAAGTATCCACTCATCTGTATTGTGATTTGATGATACAGATAGTAGATCAACTTCACTATTGTAACCAGAGTCATCTTTCTGTGCAACATTTGCAGATGTAGATACCCCATCTTTCCCTACCGGCTTGCTAGGACTCCATTCATTGGGACAATCCTTTTTATAATGCCCAGTCTGTGTGCACTTATAGCACTCTACTGGTGTTCTGTCCCTGGAAGTTGGTCTTTTCCCTTTGGCAGGACCTCCTCTGCCTTGTCTCCTCCCACGCACTTGGCTCCCTTTCACACAGACCATCACTCTGAGACCCTTCACCTACATTCTGTCTTCTTTGAGTGTGGGACAGAAGTGCAGATGTGATCTCATCCAGTTTGATTGAGTCTTTCCCGTACGTCAATGTTGTCACCAAGTGTTCATAGGAATTTGGCAAAGAACACATTAATATTATTGCTTTGTCCTCATCATCAACCTTCACATCAAGTTTCTGCAAGTCATTGATCACTTGATTAAAACTGTTGAGATGTTGTTGCAAATCAGCACCTTCTTGCATCTTCAGGCCATAAAGTCTCTGTTTCAAATACAGCTTATTTGTTAGAAACTTGGACATGAACCGCTTCTCTAATGTCTCCCACTCCTCTGTTGGTGATGTCAGATCCATAACATGATACATCACCTCATCTGA
>NC_032009.1:30221406-30247123 GCF_001865875.1 Lupinus angustifolius | reverse complement strand
TACCCTCTGGTTTATTCTCATGCAGCGCCTTTGATAGACCTTGTTGAGCCAACACATCCTTAACCCTCCTTTGCCACAATCCGAAATTACCAGTTCCATCGAACTTCCCCACCTCGAATTTGGCACCTGGGTTAAGAGCCATCTGATACCAATTGTTGGGAACAAGCGAACAATCAAATAGTAAAGAGTATAGAGACAAGAGAATAACACAAGAGATTTGGTAACGAGGTTCGGCCAATTGTGCCTACGTCCCCGGGAGCGTTGAGCGGCTACCACTATATATTATTAGAGAATAAGGATTAGTGTTTTACTATTCTTCTCCTTGTTACAATAGGTTTACATAACATCAATATATATAGCCCTCTACCCCAACCCCTTTACATCAGCCCAAACCCATAACTTGTATTGCTGTTATCTAGAGATATGAGTCATTGCACAACAAGACCCAACAAGAAGGAGAAAAGGAAGAATAACAAACCTCATAATATCACTTGCCACGAATGCAAGAAATCATGACATATTATCCAAATCTCAAGAAGCAACCCTCAAAGAAAGCTCCCTACAATAAAAGGGAATGATGACTACTTGGGAAGATAAAACTTCAAATGAACCTGAGGAAGAAAAGTTCGAAACAAACTTATGTTTAACAACAAACATTGATTGATATTCACATGATGAGGTACACTTTGAACTCTATAAATTATCTAGTGCATACGATGAATTGCTAGAAGAATCCAATTGAATTTGTAAAGGCTATAAAACTCTAAAACTAATGTTTGCAAAACACTTAACAAAATTCAATCAGAAACCTGAAGAATACTCTAGGCTTGAACAAGAAAAAAAGAACTTAAATTTGAGATTAAGTTTCCCAAAGACATTCTGTCATCCATAGAACTAAATAGATAACAATTGAAAGTTGAGTAACTGACATCAAATTTGCTTAAGTTTGTGACTGGGTTAAAGAACATGAATAATTAGAGTAAGAGTGCTAGAATTACAAATGTTAGACCGGTACTCAAAACACAACGTATACATGATCTTAAATCTTCATTTTGCTAGACATGTTTCTGAAACATTTTCTATTAGACCTATTTTGTAACATATGTGAAAAACTTGACTTGTTATGCCTAACAAGAAAGGACCGAAGCGAGTATCTATATTCTTGACTATTCCTATTCTAGATATCTTCAACAGAACAAAACAAGCATCAATTATAGTAACAAGATAATGGATGCTCGTGACATGTGACAAGAAAAAGGTCTATGTTCCTAGAACTAGAAGCTAATGGAGGTGGGCATGTAACCTTTGATGGAAATTAAAAGGAAAAGGAAGTTGGGATAGGGAAAATTGGTGGTGAATTTCTTGTATCTTATATGTTAAAGGATTAAAGCATAACTTGTTGAGCATAAATCAATTGTGTGAGAGTGGTTAACGTATATCATTCTCTAGAAATGCATGATCGATAATTGATAAAGCTGGTTAGATAATTTTTAGACACATAAAGAAGACAAACTTTATAAACTTAATCTATCTAATATTTCTAAACAAAGAGTTACATGTCTTTTGACTGAAAATGATGAAAGATATCTTTGACATAAAAGTTAAGATACATAAGCATAAAGCATATATCTAAATTGAAAAGGTTAAACATTTTTAGAGGGTTTTCTAACATCTCCTTTAAAATGGATATTTTATGTGATTCTTGTTAAAGAGGAAAACATAAGAAATCTAACTTCAATTCTGTAAGTGAAATTTCAACTTCTAAACCATTGCAATTTCTACACATTGATCTATTTTGTCCAATCAATATAGCTAGTCGTGCTAGTAAAAAGAATGATTTTCTAATCATGGATGATCACTAAGGGTTCACATAGATTCTATTTCTCACCCATGAGAATGAAACCATCCAAAACCTCTCTATGTTATGCAGAAAAGTTCAAAATGGGAAAGGATTCTATACTTGTGCTATAAGATATGATTGTGAGGTGGATTTGAGAATGAATAATTTACAGAGTTGAATCTCTTACAATTTCTCATCACCAAGAACACATCAACCAAATGGTATTATTGAAAGAAATAATAAATGATTACAAGAAAATGTGTAGAATCATGTTAAATGAAAACAATCTACCTAAACACCTCTTATCTGAGGCTATAAGTCTTGTATGTTACGTGCATAACAAAATTTCGGTAAGACATTTCTGAAACAATACTCCATATGAATTGTGTTATAAAACAAATATTTCTTATTTTCATGCCTTTGGATGTTAATGCTACATCTTGAATACAAATGATCATCATGGAAAGTTTGACTCCAAATCTCATAAAGGCATTTTTATTGGTTACTCATAAACACCTAAAGCATGTAGAGTTCTTATTATGTTCGTTATGTTACACTTATTTTCTGATACACTGATGTGAACCTCTTGGGTAAAAGGCTCATCGTTGCAGTCGTTCTTGGATGGTTTATCACCTTTGGCTGAGATGGCTTGAACCATGGCCTAGGCTAGCTTTATTTTGGCCGAGACAAATTGTAGACAAAAGTGACCCGGACAAATTGCTCTTGGACCGAGCCAATTTGTGGGCTGATGCTGTTTGGCCGAGTCAGGATTCAGTCCTGGCCTAGGCTGGCTATTCTAACCGTGCCTAGGTGTTTCTAGCCCTGTCTAGCTGAGTCTGGCTGCTTTTGGTCCGGTCTGTTGATTCTCACCGAGTCTGGCTGATCCCGGTCTGTTTTGCTGACTCTAATCGAGTTTGTGTGATCCTGGCCAAGTCTGGCTTGGTTTGGCCGAGTCTGGCTGGGTCAGAATTGGTTTTGGCCAAGCCAAATGTTGTTTAGGCCAATTTTATTTGGGCAACGGAGATGTATTTGATAGGATAAAAGAAATGGAGAAGATTGAAAGGTGATGGCGCCACAAACAATTCAGTTGTTTGATAAGCCAAGTGATAATCGCCACAAGGAAGGATCCTTGATAAGATTGATAATTCTTGGTTCCACCAAGAATGGTTTAAGGAGCCTATGCTCAACTAAATAGGAAAACAACTCCAATTCAACTTTCAACTTTTTTATTCCATAGTGCACGTTGCTACATTTATAGGATGGCTAGCCATACTTGGCCTCCAAGTAAAGACAAGAAATTAAAACACTTTAAATCCTAATTCATGGCTATCCATCATTGGATACCATGATTCCTATGAACTTGCATGAAATACATGGGTATATTCATGCCACTACACGACTACGGAACTTAAGGAATTCTACACATGCTTATTGCCTACATTATTACATTAAACACAAATAATGAGTAACATGAGATGTCATTTGTTGTTCTTCCTTGTGCTCCACGGTTTTAATGAGTTTTGATGAGCCTTTGATTCCCTTATTCTATTGTTGCACGTGTGCACGATGGTATTGAAGTCTTGGACACATTGGATGCCTTTCTTGCATTGATGTCATATTGATTCCACGGCTAAGCATTGAATCATATGAGTTGACCATGAAATAATTCCTCCATTAAGTCTCTTATGGCTAACATAAATGTTGGCTTTATCATAGGATTCCATTTTGAGTAATTCTTCATATTGTACACGGTTTCTTGGGTCATTGAAGGCTAGAAACCTTGGATTCTATTCACCATTGAAGTTCATAGCCTTGAGAATCATAACTTTGAGCCCATGGTTGAAAACATGGCATAATGCCCTCATAAAGTCTTCACGACCATAATTGAATGTTGATCAATATGGATTCCTATCTTCAGTTGGTCTTCACAGTTAGCATAAATGTAAGCATAAGATTCTTGATTCTTCATGGTCAAGACGTATGTCAAATGAGCCGTGTGCTAGCTCATGGTCTTGACTTGCATTAGATTCCAAGTCATAGATACTCTTCCAAATGTAGCTAAGCTCCACAATTGGACAAGGCCATTGAGTCCCAACGGTCTCAACACAATTAAGAACTCGTTTAGTTCACTCATCATTACAAGGCAGCCACATTCCTTCCATAATTTAATTATGATGGTTTCACCTTAATGGCTCTTTTACTCATGAATTTACAAGGCAATTTATTGGAATTAAACTAATTAAAATATGCTGAAGATAATCAAATTCCATGTGAAAATGGTGTGCCAAAGTTGCTCATGGGTCCCACGTGACTCATTGGACCAAAATTAGCCAACTTATGGTTGGGCCAAAGTTGCCACGCCCAACTGGCCAGATTGTGCGCACAGCTGGCCTATGTGCCACGCCCAGCCTGGTGCGTCCTATCTCGGTCAGGCCTGGTCCTGTGTCCAGCGTCTGGTTCCACGCGCCCAACGCCTTGATCCGGTCTGGTCCCCGTGCCTTGGTCAGACTTGGCTTAGTGCCTTGGTCAAGATTTGTCCCACGCCCAGCGCTCTGGTGCATTCGCTCCAGTGCCCTGGTGCATTCGCTCCAGTGCCCTAGTGCTCCTATCCAACATCTTGGTGCATCTGTCTAGGCCATATGGCCCTGTTCCTGGTCAGCTCGGTCAGAAACTTGGTCTGGTCTGGTGCTTGCTTGGCTTGGACAACTTCTTGGTCAAGGTCAGATTTGTGGCTTCTGGTCATCTTAAGGCATTTTAAGGACTTAACCCATGAAAGTTGGGTCACCCCATCTTGGCTCACATCAACACTCCTCGATGTATTTTTGACATAAATTCATACTTCCATCTCTTTGAGATGCACACATTCTATTGGGGGGGGGGGATCTTATGCTCTTTACATCTTGATGTTTGAATCATCATTTTCTTTATACTCAACAAAATCAGAATAGTTATTTATTAGCATAAAGTAAAGTATAAATTTAAACCTAACGCACTGAAATATATTCTAATTGTTAATCTTTTCTATTATGATGATTCCAAGTAGATTAAGTAAGATTCTGTTAAATTGTATGAACATTATAAACTTGTACTTCAAGTATGTATTAATAAGATAAATTCTACAACATCTTCAAACAAATAAGATATAATGTTGAAGACTCAAATGTGTTCAAAGATCGTTTTTATTTAAGACCCTTCTATGTTCAAGAGTGTTTAAATTAAAGACTCTTTCTTATACAAGACATTTTTGCAGCTCAATCAATATAATAACATTTTTACGAGAATGCTTCTTTCATATATGTATTTAATCGGACAAATTCTATAGCATATTCAAACAAATAAAATATAGTGTTGAATACTCGAATGTGTTCAAGGATTGTCTATATTTAAAATCCTTCTATGTTCAAGAGGTGTCTAAATTAAAGACTCTTTCTTATATAAGACATTTTTGCAGCTCAATCAACATGTCTAAGCAAGAATGTTACTTTCAGAAAAATTGACCCTTAACGTGAAGAATTCAGGTCGTCAATGAAATAAAAATGACAAATCAACTTAGTTGAATCAAGAAAAAAAATAAAAGAATGTCTATAAAAACCCGATTTGAATACAAAAGATTAAATAATTATTCATTGGACGAAACTCATTTGGTCCATTGGCTTTTGTAGAAGACAAAAATTACATTATTACTGCAAAAGGAAATTGTTCCGTACAAGTAGAAAAGAAGTCTATTGGTTATCACTTTTGAATCTACCACATTCTCTCTTTCATAAAAAAGATTTAACAACTATGAAATGTTAAATGCTCATTTCATAACGTCTATGAAACATTAATGGTGGTGCAAAAGTACAAAATCAAGATGAAGAGAAGATAAAGTCTCAATGAATATTAATTTCAAGAAGTTATGGAAGAACTCAAATGACTATAGTAAGAGCTACATTAATTTCATCATTTATAAATAGCCTCAATATTTGAAGATCAAAAGAATATACGAGATTACACAAACAAACCGAATATCATTTAAAGCTCTCATTTATTTCAAACATTTTTTCATATTGAACATTTGTATTCAATTATTTTATATTAAATTTACATTATTTCTATTTCATATTTATTTCATTTTGAGTGTGATTGAAAGACTTTCAAATTTGTAAAATATCTCTTAACACAAACCATTGTCTTATATTGATTCTAAAATGCTAGGTGCGCAAAAAATACTTCATTTGTTGAGTATGAAGAATACTTGTTACAATGAGAATTAAACTATAGTAGAGTTTTTCTGCTACCAATAAACTAGATATAGCCTATGATTTTGGGAGAACCAATAAATATACATATTTCAATTTTGTACCACTAAACTCTTTCTGTTCCAATTTATTTAATCTTGGTAGTTTTTATTATGTGGTTACCAACAAGTTATTGTCTCAAACTTGGTTTAATATCTTCTATTATATGATGAAATAATTGCCTAAGATGTAAAATAGACGTGCCAATTATTTAAACTGCTTTGTGATGAAAATTATTATATTTGCCAAAATATTTTATAAACTTGGGAAATACAATCCAGCCCGTTCTTGTTTTAATTTTAGTTATTTCAATATCCTCCTTTCTAACACATTACACAATCAGCAAAACTGCCAATCCTATGATATACTTTGCTCATGTATAACCACACAAATCTCAGTTTAATGTCCATTTATAATTATATGCATGCATACAAACTCAATATCAATTAAATCAATACTTAATAATCATCAAAATCATCACGCTTGACAAAAATCCAACATAAAATTCAAACACAAATTGGAGGTTTAAGCTATTAGTAAATAAACAATTCAACAAGGGTTTTGTTTTAGACAATCACCAGTTATTGGTATACTCCTCTTTCCCTAGAAACTAGTAAGAAAATAAACCATTATCCACTTGAGGAATCCCTAAGGAATTTGAGCAGGATTTCTCATCACCACATGGAAACCTACATGCATCTATGGTCAATGGCGAAAAATATAGATTCTGGAAGCTGTAAGACATCAAGAATTAGAGTCATACTAAAGAGAGATTAATGCCTACTAAAGCTTCATAAAAAGTAAATATGGCTATGAGGGGATCAAATTAAAGTCTCTCAATGAGTTCTTCCCCTATTCTAACCAGCCATATACAGTCTAGTATCACCATGATTAATCTTGAAGAAGTAATTTCTGACTAAGGCTTATTATAATAGGGGAATAACTTAATTGTACTCTAGTGTCTCTTTTATTAACTTTAATAATTAATACTTATGGACCATACTTCTTAGAGACTAATACCTTGAATCCTTGATATTATTCCCTAAGAACTGGTGTACGAAAGGGATATTAATAACATATTTCAAGCAATCCAAAAAATATTTTAGAACAATTCCATAACACCCATTATCCATAATCCCACACTGCATCATTAGTATCAATCAAACTCATAAAGTGTTTTAAAAAAACTAATTAAAGCTAACCCCTTCTATCAGCTTTAATTTTATTATTATATTAACAATAACCATAAGATTATGCTCCCTATAGTACCACCACCATTGACTAATGCCATTGGGGTGTGGAAGATGGGGGGAGAGGTGAGGAAGAATATAATTTAGAAAGGCCCCAATGTTCAAGAAGTGAAAGATGGGGAAGAGTAGTTTTGTTTTGACTTATTCTATGTGACTGTGAAGAGAGTGCATGTGTCCTGTGGAGAGAGTTAGAGAGAGGGGTCAAGTTATTGGGTGACAAACTTTGTACACGCTCGAGAGACAAGGTACAGTGTTGGGGAGCAGAGGCACGTGTCGGTGTTATTGTTACAGATCTAAAAGGAGAGACTTGAAAAATGCAATGATTAAGGCCAATAAATGGGCTCTATGGCCTTTTTTTAGATTTTTAACAAATCCTTGTTTTATTACACTAAAAATTGAATAATTACATTCCACTTTTTCCAATAATTTTAAATTACTAATTTAGTTTCCAACAATTTTAATATAGAATCATGTTAGTTTTATCATCCATATATATCAGTTAATATTAACAGTTTAGTCTACATGTGTCGTTAATTGTTGACGTGTCCAAACGTTTTATGTTCATGTTGGCAAGTTTAACATATCACTGGATGGTGCGTTATTTTTTTCAATTTATTTAATGAAAATGTCATTGTTTTTTAAACATATATCCTTGTTAAAATGACGTCATTTTGAGTTTATATTTTTTAAAGTAAACCCAAAATGATGTTGTCTTGGTTTTCTTCTTCAAGCTAATACCACAAAAGAAAAACAATTCATTTTTTATCCTTGCCTTGTTAGAACCTTCCATATTTTTCATCTCTAGCTTGTTAGAACCCACCATATTCATCCCACCGTCTCTTTATCATCTTACCTGCCAAAGAAAAATCTCTTAGTATGTGTTTTCTTCATTTCTGCTTGTCTTTGTTCCCATTATTTCAAAATAAGAGGAACACCATTTTTGTTGCCATTCCTTTACAGGTACGTGGTTTCGAAATATCTCTTATTTGTTTTCTATTACATATGTTTGTTTTCGTTTTTGTGTTTTTTTGCATGCATGGATTTTTTCTATTCATTATCGTGGTCACAAACAATTATATTTATTCTTTAATGTTCTTAACTTAGAAAAAAGAAACCGCAAAATGATAATAAAATTCATGCATACAAACGAACAAAAAAACCATGCAATAGAAAATGAACAACAAGATATATGTACAGGAACAACAACACAAATGTTGTTCTTTTTTTTGTGTGATTTTGGGAACAAATACAAGTAGTGATGAAGACAAATTGAGATAAAGACAACAAAGACTAAAAGAGTTTTCTTTACCCATGTAAAGTGCCAAATTGATCGTATTTTTCGCATTCTTTTTAAGTCATTTTAAATGCGTAATCAACTCAAATAGATGAAATTGTGCTTATATATGATTAAAACTTGTTTAATTGATCAAATATCACATCTGTAGTGTTTTTTAGGCTTGATCCAGATGAATTATTGAAAAAAGATAAGTTCCGGACAAAAGCAAAGATTTAGCCATGAGTAGTTCGAGTTAAATTGCAATATCACATTTTTCACTATTGGATCAAGCTGAATTTTGGATATGTTGCTCCTAACTAATGAATCTTCAATGTGAATGGTCGGATCGACGAAATATGGAAAAATGTAACATAAGTTTTGGTTTGGATTGAATGTAACATAAGTTTGATGTACATACATTGATTCACCATTAATTCATAAAGTTTTGGTTATAATTGAGTTATGTATTTACTTTATGTGTGCTTTGAGTTTGATCAATTTTTTTGCATAACTCAACAAATAGTATATATTCTAGATATAGACTTATATTATTTGTCATTTCATGCATCTTACTTATTAGTATCTAGATATAGTGCTAATCTTGTGATATTACAACTCTCAAACTAACTGGCATAGACTAAGACATAGAGGTATGATTGAAAGTTCATAAAACTTAATTTTATCATTGTAGTTGTTAGACATAAAGCTATTTTTGGTAAAGTGTTATTATAGACCAAGACATTGCCGACTATTACAATTGAGGTTTTGCATTTTAACTCAACTTGCATGCATGAATTATTAGACATAGAATCATGATTTTGCAAGTCATATTTCTTAACCTTATGAATTAAATTTGCTAGACATAGGGCTTTGTTGCATAAGTTACTAACAGACTAAGACATTAGCTTCTAGTGATTTTGAGGTTATTATACATATTAATCATTACTAGACGAATATAAATAAAGAATCAGGTATATATAGATAACGAGTGTAAAGTTTGATCCCGTTATATATTACAAATTCGATTAATTGTGTCACTAATAAAAAAATCTTTGAGTCATAACTTAAAATAATAATTTTTAGTTGAAAGGGTAGTATCTAGCAAGTCCTTGTAGATACGACAACCCCTTAATCTATACTTGTTTGTGACATTGAGATAGTTTTATATTCCTATTTGTCCGTTAGCAAAATAACACCGTTGTCGGAAACTTGCATCTAGATACTTAACATTGTAGGAAAAATTTCGTTATTTTAAGTTTTAATTTTATTTTTCTTACTTTTGTTGTTTTATTCTCCTAGAGCAATTTGATATGCATCAATAGTTGTGTTTGAGTTGTCTACACATGATAGTGCACCATGGAATATACGATGCTAGATCACGACTTGGACACCTATGATGCACTTCCAGTCCAACATATGATGTTTTCTCAGTAGATGGACTTATTTACCAAACAAATGGCAAGTCTTCCTCAACAAATTGATAATGATATTGGTGAGACATTGATTTATGAGAATGAGAGTGTTATTCAAAAATATGACGATAATATATTAGAGAGGTAGATTGAAACAAATAAAATTAATTTTATCATAGAGCTTGATTGTGAAATAGGTCTTAGGAAACTACAAGGCATATTATAGGTCCAAATTAAGATAGGTCAAGGAAAATCTATGCACTTGACCTACACTACCTATATTATGAAAAAAAGGACATTTCCACGGATGAAGGTTTGTTATCCCATATTCCTATCCACATCATACTTAAACCCCTCTAAACACATTTATTCTCTTTCAAACGATTTTATTATCATTTCTTCTTCCATGTCTTATCCTGAATCAAAGTATATACTTATTTCATCTCAAATAAGAGTGCTATGAGCGAGAGAGAAAGGATAAGAGAAATTGACACTACTGAATTGTTGGTATCTACCCTCTAGATTAAAAGTGGGGCAAGAGGGAAAAGGAGATGAATATTTATGATGAATCTCTACCAATGTTACGCATTTTTCTCATGACAGATGCATAGATGCTCGGTATAGTAGTTTTGTTAGTTTGTTTATATTCCTTTTCAGCTAGTGTACCAAAAAATGATTCATTGCGCTATTCAATAAGCTAAATAAAAACAGAGGATATAGAATTGAGAATAAAGATATCTTTTGTTTTAGGGTAAGAGAAGGAAGATGAAAGGATAATAAAACTTTTTGAGAGAGATTAACAATATTTAAAGGGGTTAAGTATGATGTGGCAAAAAATCATTGAATGTGACAGAGTTTGGGATAGGAATATGAGACAAGAGATCCTCATCCTGTTTCCACACCTTTCACGTTATGGTTTGTGTTTGGGATATGAAGATCTCAAATCCATAGTTTTCTAGTTTGAACAATAATGTTGTTCATATTAAGATTTATTCATAATCATTCCATAATTCATCATTGATTATCTTTTTAAGACTTAATGCTAGTTAAATATGAATAATGAGTATGTAATAATAGTGCATAAAACTCATATACTGTCAGTACATAAACTTTTTTCTCTTATTTTAAATAATACAATTTTCATCATGGATTAGAATTGGTTTCATATGTTTTTGTACTTATACTTTAATATTGCACAAATATGATTTTCTATTTTATAATCTACTTTCTATTTTATGATTGTGTTACTTAGCTATGATGTTAGGATTTTAAGATGAATGTTGAGAGAGCTTATTTTTTGGTAGGTATCTTTTCATATTTTGGGTAAGGGACTAGTTCATTTTGGGGAATGTGGTTGTCCCTTCCAACTACTATTGATATCAGGAATCAAACATTTAACATTTTGATTATTTTAAAGATTTAGTGTGGTCTTATACCACTAAACTAACACATTGTTGATACTGAAAGAGTTTATTGTTTTATTGGTTGAGATAAAATTTACTTTAAGGTTTATAAATCTCGAAGTAAATTACTCTTTGACTATGAGCTGCAAGGAGTAACAAAGTCAAGACTTTTAAGGATGTGTTTGGGATATTCAAACTAAGTTTGTATGAAAGTAAGTTTGATATATATATTTTAGAATCAAAAGTACTTTTGATAAAATCTATTGTGTCATTCAAACTTTTAGATATGTAATTTTTAAAAAGCAGTGAGAAGGAAGACTTGTAATTTTTTGAGTCACCATTTTCATATAATTTTATCTTTTTTACATCATACATTCAGTATATATGTATAGTTTTGAAAGAAAAACTTTGTGGGTCATGTGGCCTCCCAAGCCTATATGGATCTGTGCCGGAAGAAGACTCGAGGCAATAAAAAAATGTGTATAGGCTCGTATCGATATAAACATAACAAATCAAATTTTAATATAATTAGTAATTTAAAAAGATAAAAAATTTCTTAATACAATAATTGTAAAACTCTAACTCGTTATGTTATATAGATAAGTAGGGGTGTCAAAATGGGCCGCCCGGCCCGTTTAGCCCGCGCCCGCAAATGCTCGCAATAATTTAAGCGGGCCGGGCATGCCCACAATTGGTTAACGGACAAAAAGTAATGCCCTGCCCGTTTTCAAACGGGCTAACGGGCGGCCCGCAGGCATTTTCCTGTTTACATTAAAAAAGCAACAATGGTGAATGCTAAGTTATCAAGTACATTAGGCAGTAAATTAATAGATTTTACATAACCACATTACATAATAATTAAAAGTCTCTATAATAATAATTAAAAACATGTCTCTCTAACCATATTAAATAATAATTCTCTCTAACAAGTCTGCAATAATAATTATAAAATAACCAAACAGTACTAAAGTCTTGGATTAAAATTTTAAAGTGTAGAATGTAATTCCCGCGGAGCCCGTTTAAAATGCCCGCTAATAAAGCGGGCAAACGGGCCGGGCAATATGGGCTAACAGGCAAAAATACCATGCACTGCCCGTATTTTTTTACGGGCAATGCCCATATTGACACCCCTACTCTTACATATTACAATCTATTAACTTAGATAAGTGTCTACGAATAGAAATTTGGGCTACATCTTCCTTTTTCAATATTTCAGTATAAGATTACTTGTTTTCACATGCTAACAAAGCCTCTACATTTAAATATTATTTTCATTTAGCTTCTTCATACTCCTAAACAAAAGTGTATAAAGCCTCTTCAGAATTGTTTAAGTATATTTCTTAACCAATGAATATTCTTTCTTGACCAAGTCATTTCAGATTCGTTGTTTGAGTATATTTCTTAACTAAACCTCTTCAAAATTATTATTGGAGTATGTTGGTTAACTGAGTCATTCCAAACTTATTGTTTAATTACTCTTTACTTGGTCTTCTTTTCAAGCTCTATACAAGTATTGCCCAATACTTACCATATAAACTTGTTGATAAAGTATTGTTAGCTCAGATCTCTAGAGTCTCTTTACAGATTTTGCATAAGAGTTGAAGTTATCGCAATTACACTTAATGTAAATCTTTCTCTATCACTCAATGAGTAACTATAAATGTAAGCTTAGAAAGATGACTAATTATAAAGAGTTGTCTTTATGTTTTTTCAGGAGCATGCAATGCTTTTACTGAATAAATTACAAAAATTCTTGCTTTCTTGCTTTCCTCACCCAACTACAATGGTTTGTGTTTAAGTTGATTTTTATTGGTTCAGACGCTATACTTAATACATACCATTTTTGCTTAAGAAATGGTAGAGAAAGCAATACTTTTTTTCTTATATGTAAAATAGAAACTAGAAACAAATATAGTACATGTGTACCTTGCCATAGTTCCTTCAAACTACTACAAGGCAAGACCAATTCAACAACTTTATCTGGTTCAAAACTGGACGGTAGATAGGTAAATGGATACTCTAGCCATGGAAGATATTCACTCCAAAGATAATTGAGGCTTGACTTCATGAACTAAGTTGTCATTCGTTCAAAAATCTTTATTATTTAACTGGATAGATTTGGTTTACGAAGCCAACGAATTAAACATGAACTATAAATTGAGCTACAAATCAATTACAGTTTTACTTGTTAGGTTCATTAGGTGACCCAATCATACATGCGGATTTTAACTTATTTCACAATATTTTATTAGAACTTTTTGATCATTACATTTGTACTTAATTGACACAATTGAATATGATTTATCAATTTATGCAAATACCAATGTCTTATCGTTAATATTTCATTTTATGTAAATTTTGGAAGGAAAATTATGAGATTCAAACTAGAGTAGTGTTAGAAAAATTGCACTACCACAATCATTCACCGTCTCATTGAGCTAAAATTTAGAGATGGGGTTTATAACATCAATAGGAACAGAGTGAAAAGTTTTGCAAAAGAACCATTGCTTGAGCAAATTTTCCTTCACTTACGCTTAGTTTGGGAGTGAGGTTTTGGAAGGGAAGTGAAGAAAATGGATGACTTTGGAAAGCCTCCCTTTGTTTAGGAGTTGAATGAAGGAGAGGGAAGAGTTTTAAGAAATTTAGATCAGTCTGAAGGATTATATAATGGTACAAGGTTGGTGGTTACGAAGATGACTAATCATGACCTTTCATGCTTATCAGAAGACAATTTCCTATAATTGTGTCATACGCTATGACAATCAACAAATCGCAAGATCAATCACTAGAGAGTGCAGGTTGTATTTACTTAGACCAATATTTAATCATGGTCAATTTTATGTAGCTGTTTCAAGAGTACAAAGCAAAAAATGGTTAAAGATATTGATACATGACATGGATGGTAAACCATTGAAGACAACGACAAATGTCGTTTATAAAGAAGTTTCTGCAAATGTTTAACAAATATTCTCTAAGACTGAGATTGCAACTAAGAAGGGTAGTGAATTAGTTGACTAGAAATTATGATCACTTTTTCTGCAAAATGAAGAGTTAAAGTGCAGTGAATAATATTGCAGAAAATAAATAAGAATAAATCAAAGAGGTAAGGAAGAAGAGAGTACACAAGGATTTTATACTAGTTCACCTTCTTGTCCACTGAAGGCTGCGTCTAGTACTCTTTCAACACAAGAGATTTTCTACTAAATATTATGAGTTGTAATTACAATATCTCACCCCGAGATCTCTATGTACCTTACACACTCACTAATACTTATCACCTTGGAAAACACCTTTCCAAGTAACACTATCTCCTTTCTATTCACACCCCGTGAAAGAAAGTAATTACAATGAATGAATAACTTGAATGATGGCTTGGATTGCCTTTACAAATATGAAATATAATAATACTTGCAATCCGATCAACTCTTTTGTATACTTAGTAAATAATGCTCTTTTAAGTTTACCAAACTTTGAAACACTTTACATCAAACAACTCAGAAAAATAGCTTTGAAAGTTTGAGTTCAAGTTGCTAGAAATGCATAAAACTATTTCAGAAAAGTGTAGGAAAGTTGTGAGAAAAGTGTGAAAGAGTTGTTCAAAGTGTTGTTTTCATTGTGAGTTCTAAGGCCTTTAAATAAGCTTTCCAATCAGTCATTATGCCTTTATGAAAGAGTAGAAATTGTTTGGAATGAAGAGATTTCGTTTGGGATGAAAACCCTTGAGTTTCAAATCTGAAAAACTGATGTAACAGTTCTCAGTAACCGATTACAGCAAGTGAGTAATCGGTTACCTAAACGTGACATTTTGAAAAATTACATTGAATAATCAGTTACTCACTTGAGTAATCGGTTACTCAAACTCTCTATCCACTAGTGAATTTAAAATTCACTTAGAGTAATTCGTTACTCCAATTTAAATATTGTTGGATAACTGATTCTCACTCATGTAATCTGTTACTCAAATTACAGTAACCTATTACACATTATTTTAAAAAATATTTTCATTTAAAACTTGAAGTGTTCCAATTTCTTTTAAAATATTTTGAGCATTACTACTTTAGTATATAAAGAGTATAGGATAGAAGTACCTATTTAGACTTAGACTAGTTGTTTTGAAGCTTTAATCTTCTTGGTCTTCATAAGTAATATTCTTTTTCTTCTTTTTGGTGACATTGGTGTCTTCATCAAAACCTTGTCAAGGTCAGGAGCAAAGATCTTCTTCATATATTCTACAAATTATTTTACATTATGTTTGAAATATTTATTTCTAACTATTACATTCTCCTGTTAACAAACATTATGTTATTTTCCATCCAAATTCATTCAAATTTTTCTAACACGTTTCCTTTTTTTAACATTACAGGTTCAATACCATTTCAATGTAACAACATCTTTACATCAGCAATGGATTACTACAAAACATGTTTTAGTAGGTAATCCTCAATAACATTTTATTTACCAAATTATGTAATTACTCTTTAATTAAACTCATGCAATACATATTATTACTCGTTCTAATGCATGGGTCTCCTACTAATTAGAGGAGAAACTAAGGCTAAGAGTAGTCTATAATTGGAAGGCCAAAAGACCTACATGTTCTACTATGAACATACATTTACATACAAGGACAAAATACATTGAGTTGGTGGATACATAATGATATAAAGATCATGCACTATATTCTCAATAATACATTAAGGTACGATTCTGCTCTAGTTTTACATTTATTCTTGATGATTGACATGAAAGATCTTAATTATATATGATGATAGTATTCATCATCGTTAATATGTAATATGTATCTTTAAGTATTAAAGTCTCCCACCATTAAAGTCTATCTTAAATAAATTTTCCGAGTGTTTCTTTTTGCATAATGTTCTTTTCATTCCCGAGTTTAAGTTTAACCTCATCTTTATCCATAACGTTGCTAATTCTTTCGATTGAAAACTAATTTTAAAATGACAAATGAAAAATTCAGGATATGACTATAGTGAAGAATATTGGACACCCCAAAGCACGGATACATTCAACACCCTCACGTATCGGTGTTGGACATGTATCCAATCCGGATATGTAACCCTAGAGTATCCAAAAATTTAAAATAAGTAAATAAAATAAATAAAGATGGAGATACATATCTGATGCATTTTCAACAAAAAATAGAATAAGATATGATACGTTTTATCAATTTTATGAATTATTCTACTATATTTTCTAGTTTTGGTATTTGAAATTTTGGAGGACAATGATTTTAATTTCCATAATATCTTCTACTTTAGATATTTTGATTTACACTTATAATTTTATCATATTTTATGTATTTTTTTTATTATTTTATACACATATCCCTAAATATATTGTATCCTATATTTTAAAAAAAGTGTGTATCGACATATTGGATATGTATCATATCCAATATACGTATCCACGTCCATTCTTAATCCTGACATGTTGAAGTAAAGAACAATCTATATATTATTAGAAAGGCTTTTAAATCCACTTTAGTTGATAATCATGCTAAATATAATCACAATATAAACTGTTTCTTTTGTGCCTTGCTTCCGTTTGTGGTATTTTATTTAGGGCACCTATCTTCTTATGTTCTTAGTAACGTATACAAGTCTTTTACATATGTCAATTTTGACTCAACAAAAATATGATTATTGCCATTTGGCAAAGCAATCAAGATTGTCCTTTTTAAGAAGTATGAATAAAAGTTTAAATATTTTTTACCTTGTTTACATCAATTACATGAATATATGAGGACCCTTGTCTAATGCTTCTATTTATTGCCAACAAATACTTCCTTAATGTGGTGGGTGATTTCTCTACGGACATTTGGATTTCCTAATAAAATCCAAGGTTGACGGGAGAAATTTGATGTAAGACTTTTTTAAGTTTGTACACACTCCATTTGATAGAATCATCAAAGTCATAATCGCACAATGGTGTTGAATTCAATATCCCTTCAATTTTCAAGGATATTGCTATTATTCATTAAACTTCTTGTGTTCAAACTCCACAACAAAACTTTTTATGAATGGAAAACATATGCATCTTCTCAACGTGACCAGAACCCTTCTCTTCTTGTTAAAGCTTCCGAAATACTTTTGGTCTTATGTCGTTCAGAATGTTGCTTTTCTAATCAACTAGTAGGATACCCGTGCATTCGCACGGGTAGTAATATATTTTGCATGAATTTAATTAAACAATAACATTATAATTTGTTAATAAAAATATTATGAAATATTATGAAGAGTTACCTCATAAAAGATGATATTTATGTATTCGATAAGCTTGAAATATGATTTCCAATATTTTCCGGACATGAACTTTGCTTCAAATACACGATTTTTAATTTTAGTGACAACCAATCTTGTATCATTACATAGTCATTCATACTGGTCTGAATTCCACAATAGCATTATTAGAGTTTCAATTTCCAACTTAAACTTATGATTGGAAAGACCGAATATTGTAAATTAGTTTAAAAATTCACAAGTTAGTATGTTGAATGTTTTACTTCATTAGTTTTAGACATATTAACTAAATCTGAACTCAGGTGTTCATTTTTCTAACTTAGTCATATGTTAGAATATTTATTAGTATTAATTTAATAAATCTATTATGTCAAACCTAATGAAAATTTGAAGACAACTAAAAAAATCGCTTGGAATTTTACTTACATCATATTTATTAATTTAGTATATATTTAGATGCAAGCATTGTTGTAGATTGTAGAAATTGTTCATTTTTATAATGATGTTGTAGGTTTGATCAACAATTGCACAAGTTGCTCTACCTTAGCTTTATGTAAGCCAAAATAGTAGAATAATTAAATATAATATAATTCATAATCAACAATTTCAAGTAATAATTGAATGAGATAAATAACGTTGTTGAAATATGCAACTAAAATTTGACATTTGTTGATATGTCTACACTAAAATTGCAAGATGTGAAATAGAACTTTAAAGAATCACCAAGTTGTGATTTATTTTTTAATATTTAGGTTGATAAAGATCAGAAAAATATCTATTAAAAATCAAAACAGAAGCACTTGTGAATTGAACACAAACAACTAAGATCAGGAGGCAAACATTGACTTCTTCCTAACATAAGATTGAGGGGAAGAAGAAAAAGTTTGATCATCTAATCCATTTCAACAGTATCATTAAATTATAACCAACTACATAAATATGAAAATATTAAGCTTCACCACCACAAAACATTAAAAAGATAAATCATAATTTCATAATGGCAGAACCCTTCAATCTAATGTAGTTTTTTTTTATGAACTTTAAGGTCAATTTTAATGTCTCAAGGTTAAAACTTATTATTCCGACACAATATAAATTAGTAAATACATGTTCCTTTACTTTATTAATCATTCTTCCATTCTTCATATCTTATTTTTACCGTTGTATCCAAAGCCAATAACAAAAGTTATTTTATTTTGTGATATAAAAAAGTCATCCAAGCCCAACCTCTCGTGATACCTTACTCATTAATCACTTGAATCTGACATGGATATCAAAATTAAACATCAACATAAATAAAAAAGAAAAATACCATCAACCTATTCAACATAAATAAAAATGTGTATTTTTTTAAAAATGAGATAATACTTTAGGTATTACAAAATAATACTTTCAAGGTGAGATAAAATGATACAACATATACGCTAGTATAATAAATAATGCTAGATTAGACACCATAATACTTTTCGTGTAACGAATAATGCAAGATTAGACTAAGTAACCAAATAGGTTGTGCTATAATCCAAAGATGAAACAAACTTGAATCTTGTTGTAGATTGCTGATGCTAAGTATATAATTTATATAATTAAAAATCAAATAGGTTATAGAATACTTTAAAATCAAATCAAAATTGAATTTTATCTTCATTGAGCCAAATATTGTTTTGTCTCTTATTATTATGGAATACAATTTACTGACTTATCTCCACATCCACTTATGTTTATTCTTTCACTAAAAGAATTGATTTTAAAGTTAGACAATATTAATAAACAAATACATAGACTTTCAGATTATAAGGGAAATAAAAAAGCATAATTCTAAAAAAATCACATATGAACAAAATGATACACTCATATATAACGAACATGCAAAAATGCTTATATTACAGATGATAGACTCTTAAAAAAAATATAGGGATGATTTACTTAACTAAATATTGTGTTTTTAGAGAAAGAAAATAGAGATGAGTTTCAAGATAAAGAAAGAACTTTTTTTTTTTTAATTTTACCAAATTATCCTAGCAAAAACTTAACATCATCTGTGTAGCCAAACTCATTTTAGTAATATTATTCACTTAGTAATAAACAATTATACATGCACCATTATTTTATTGTATCCACTATTATCTAATGACTAAATTATATCTACTACAACTAAATGCATAAGTGCTATATACTTTTCAATAATATACACAATTTTGTTTTATAATTTTTTAAATAAATAAAACGTGTCACTACAAATATACCTCTTTGAATAAAATCAATGTGTCAATCAAATGGAATAACTATTTTGGTAATATGGACAACCCCTTCAACTCTTATTAAAGAAGATAGTAGATTTAGGTATTTTCCCAAAAATTGTCATGAAGAAGACATGTTGACCTCAAAGGAAACCAACAAATACGTATATATTATTTAAAGGTGGTTAGGTAAAGAAATAGATATAAGAAGAGAAAAACAAAAGAAGAAGAATATAATCCTAACATTTGTTTTAATAAAAATTTACTTATTGGAAGAATTACATAGTTCAAGTATCTCAATTGAGTTGTACAAATAATCTTATACTTAATGTTTCCCAATGATATGCTCATAAACGTTTTTTAGACAAAACTTGATTTCCCAATTTCAAATCATATGTCCATAATCTTATTTAAAAACTTTTTCTTTTCATAGTCAGATTTTTGGACAGAACTTGATACTTTATCTTTTTAACGATGACATTTTTCTTATTGCAGCTAGTTATAGTAGAGTCTCCATAAATTCTAAATTCATTTTTGTCATACATACCTGTCAAGATATGCAATAAAATACAATATTGATGAACATTATCTATTTAACTCACAATTTAAATTAGACAATATCAATATACACATGTATAGCCTCTCATGTTTCACAAATCATTATGGATTTTTTTCATGGACTGGAATGCCTTTGTCCTATATATATATTTTTTAAAATAGCAAAATCTATGTTTTGTTTGAAGATCACTTGTATCTCACACGCAAAAAAACAACTTTTATCTTTGGTGGTATTAAGTTTAGAGGAGTCCTTTGTATTTTTCATGGCTATTACACATGTGACTTTATAACATTTTCTTCTCTGAGATGAGAATCTATAAACAAAAGATAAATAAATATGCACATTTTAAAATTATTGAGACTGTAATAATAATAAAAGAGAAGTACAATTGCATTAAATGATGTGTTACGTGATAAACCCTGAAAATGTGTGATATCATTGGCATGCTAGAAATTTTAAAAACTATTAACACTATGGTAATAGAAGTACAATTGCAATAAATGAAGCATTGTTACATCATAGAAATAGTATATTAGAAGGATCAAAATGTCCTCACAACTGATCATTATCAAGTTATGTGAGTGTCTAATATATGAATGGTATCTCACTAATTTATGGGTGTCCTTTGTATTTTTTTCATGGCTATTCAACATGTTTCGCTGTAGTTAGAATACTAAAAAACAAAAGATAAATAAATATACACATTCAATAATAGAGAAAATCATAAAATAGAAGAAAGTGATTATAGTAGTTGGAGGAAGATATTTTTAGATATCATTATGTTTATTTTTCCAATGCCATGAAAAATGATGATTGTTGATCTGCAACAAATATAAAACAAATTAATGAATAATGTAGGCACATAAGGTTGAGTATGAAAGGAGACAAACACGTTACATGAAAAGTAATAATGTTAAAGTACTTACTTTAGCAGGTTTTTAGGGAAATCATTATTGATGGCTCTATTTCATTTCAGCAGAGTAGGTAAGTTTGGAAACATAAAGGTACAGACTCAATTCATAGCTACCAATATCTCATGGTTACCTTTTCAATGAACTGAACCAAATAAGCTTTTGAGACAATGACATAATAAAGATGCATACCCAAAATACAACCAAGAAAGTTGAAATAAAGTATAATGATAAATCATTCAAACAAATGTTATCTTCAACTCAACTCATACACATAATACAAAAACTGGATAATGAATGTAATAAAGTACAAATAAGAGATGCATACATACATGTATATGTATATATATACATAGTATATGTATTGTATATTATACTTTAACTTGAATATATATGCTTAGTACAAAAATACAAAAACATATAACTGATTGAAACACAAGATATCATATAATGAGGTGTTAATAATAGCATGAGATTTAAGTAAAGTAGAAACAATCATTTGCAATAATAAAGTAAAAAAAATCAACACATACACATTATATAAAAACTGGTTAATAAATAATTGAATTAAAAGATTAATTGAAATTATTTATATAATATTTTAGCTTTTCTAAACTTAAATTGAATCTTCCTTTTCATAGTCGATTTTCTTATCTAACAATGAGATTAACTTATCTAAAAATTTAAATTGAATTATTTAAACTTAAAACATAGTTAATTTAAAAATAAGTATTATTTAAAAAATGAATAAAATGGTAATTATATTCCAAGTAGATGATCAGGTTCATTATTTAGATTAATAATGAAGTAAAGATTTATCAAGATGGAAACGAAAGTGAGGGTCACCAACAACATATAAGCTCCCAAAGATTCAGTAAAGATTTAGACTTTCTTATTTGAAGATTTCAACTTTCTTCTATAAAATAAAAAATTCCAAGTTTCATCTATAATATAAAAAATTTCGACTTTCTTTTACAATCTTCTTCTGTAAAGATTCTAACTTTCTTCAATATTATTCAAAATTCCAACTTTCTTCTATAAAGATACAAACATTTTTCTATAAAAATTAAAACTTTCTTTTATGACATCAAAATTTCCAACTTTCTTATACAAAGATTCAAACTTCGGATAAAGACTATCCACCCGGTTAATCATTTTTTTTTGTGTAAAATGGAAAGGAAGAGAGAAAAAACGTGTGATGAAGATATAAGAAACATTGAAAGTGTGATGAAGATGAAAAAAACGTGTGATTAGAAGATGCAGAGTAAAATGCACAAAATGAAGACAAACAAACTTGCAAATATGAATAAGCTTAAAAGGAAAGATTATACCTTTGAGCTAAGAACCCGTGAATAAAGAACCCAATGGTGTGTTGAGAAAAAAATCGTACCTGTCAAAAAATGTAGAAGAAAAAATGGTGAGTCTCAAAATTTGAAAAATAGAGAAAGGAGGAGGTTCAATGAGGAAGAGAAAAGAATGTTAAAAATTTAGTGAAGAAGAAAGAAAGAGAGATAAGGATACCGAGAAACATAAAGATGAAAATGATAAGATTGAAGAAATGAAGGAAGGTAAAGCTCATGTCCTTTCAACTTCAATTTCTCTCTCACCAAAATACATTTCAAAACAAATAAAATAAATTATTACAAATATACCCTTTAAAATCCAAGTGTCAATGAAAGTGAGTGTCTATTTCGGTAATTACATCAGCCTATTCCATTATATATTGCCTAGTCTTACATCACAAAACCCCTTTTGAGTTGTTACATGATGATTTGTCCAATTTCTCACAAATAAATGTTTTTGGTTGTCATTCCCCTGCATCTACACTCAAACATCATATATCTAAATTAGATTCTAGAGTTAGAAAATATGTTTTTCTTGGATATAAAGTTGAGATAAAAGGATTCATACTATTTGATTTACATAATAGAGAAATATTCTTATGACATGCTATCTTTGATGAACATGTCTTCCCATACAATGTTAATGTCTTGGTGGATAATGTTGAGTCTAACTCTAAAAGGAGTCTTCATATTCAATTTCATACTACTGATCCTAGCCAACCTGCTAACTCTCCCCCACCAATACCTACTTCTTTAATACCACACGCTCCTAGTTCTATGCTCAATGAGGGACAAAGATTTGATGCTCAAAGTCTATCTCAAACCAATCATATTATGTCATGTCAGTTAAAAAAAATTAAATATTCATGACTTTATCAGTTTTTGCTTCATTGTGATTAGTTAGGGACAGGTTTGGAGACATCAGATCCCTATCCGCTCAATGAGTCACAAGTTGAAACTTCTTCTACTTCTATGATGCCTAATGAAAACCAATACATTAGTAAGTCTAATCCTCTTCATCTTTAGCCCCATAAGATTAACACTAAGTTACCTCAAAGATTTTCACTGTAACATTCTCACCTCAACTCAATCAAATTAAAGCCTCCACAAGGAATCGATCATTGACTTTCCTCTATTCTGTCATACCATTCCATATCCCTATCTCATATTAGAGTATAGTAGAATTGCCCCCTAACAAAAAATTCTCATTGAATACAAATAGGTTTATAGGATCAAATACAAATCAGATGGCATAATTTCCTAAAAGATTTATATTATTATCTCATTTCAATAGCTTCAACCCAACAATTCCACCATTACTTGCACCATATTAGCCCAACCATCACAACATAAGTCAAACAACCCAACATCACTATCAAATGACCAAACCAAGTTGACCGAGGAAATTGTATCAATCACACACTAGCACGCACAACCTGACCGAGGAAGCCACACAAATCAGACCGAGGAAACTCCATCAACCACGCACTAGAGACGAACCAACCTGCCCGACAATCCTGCCTCATCCACACACCAAAGATGCATCAGCCTGACCAAGCAAGGAATACCAAGCACACACCCTCTCATCATGACAACACCACACCAAGACACAATAGACGTGCATCAAGATGCACCAAACAATATGCACCAAGGCGCATCAGTCAACCAAGTTGGTGCACCAGATTGCCAACTTGGTCCATACACCCTTAGTACTTGAGCTATAAGTTACCTTAGCTATTTTCACCCTTTTTCTATATTTAAAAAGTTAGTTAATTCTATTAATAGTTAGCTAGCTTCTATAGGCTACTTATATGGCTTGCAATTGCATTAAAAAATACATCGGATATTATTCTTTCATTTTTGGCTTATCTTCAATAAACATAGAGGTATTATTCATACTTGTGTCTTCTTCCATTCTCTTCTTCCCCACTTGACAAGGGGAGTCAAATTCTTCTTCCTTCTTCTTTTCTGTTACACCACCTCTCCACAATCTTGCGTTGACGTTACCACCAGCTACTGCACCAACCTTCTCTCCCACTATCACACGTCAACATCTCCCCACACCTCCGATTTGTTTATTTTTAGTGAAGTTTGAAGCAGAATAAATGCATGATATGCATCGAGAAGATATTGCATGACCATGACTTTTCTTATGTGATTTCATGGCTTGAGTTGACATTCCTCTCTAGTAAATTGTTGTGCAAAACAAAACAAAAATTAAAATAAAATGATAATTATATCCTACTACTTATGAACAAGGATCCTCTCAATTAATATAGAGACAAATGATCCTTACTCTATATTTATATTTGTAATGTCATTTTTATCTATTAAACTAGTGTAAAAGTACTACTTTTTTATTAAGTAACAGAGAGGATTCAATTCAACCTTTTTCCCATCTCAACACATGGTCCCCTCTTAGAAGTAGAATTTGGGATAAAATGCTATGAAAATAGCAACGATATAATGGCAAGGAATATGGGTTAATTAATGTATGTGATAGAAGAGACAAGGAAAGTTAAGATGAAGCTAAAATAACTATTTTTGGCTCTAAGCGATTTTTAAGGAAAAGTAGATGGATATACGTGCATTCGTATGAGTGTACGTATTGTGCATATTGAAATAAAAATGGAAGAGTATAAATGCAAAAATAAATGAGAGAGAACTCTAAGAACATGATTGCAATTAAGAGGAGAGTAAATTAGTTGACTTAAAATTGTAGTAATTTTTTCTGCAAAATGTAAGACTTAATGTGCAGTGGATAATATTGCAGAAAATAAACAAGTATAAAGTAAAGAGGAAAGGGAAAGGAGAGTACACAAGTATTTTATACTGGTTCACCTTCTTGTCCACCGAAGGCTACGTCCAGTACTCTTGCAACACAAGAGATTTTCCACTAAATATTATGAGTAATAATTACAAAGTCTCACCCCGAGATCTCTA
>NC_032009.1:30220367-30221306 GCF_001865875.1 Lupinus angustifolius | reverse complement strand
TGTATGCTTAGTAATAATGCTCAATAGATTTGTAAAACTTTGAAACAATTACTTCAAGTAACTCATAAAAATTATCTTTTTAAAGTTTAAGAACTTAGTGCAAAAGTGCAGAAAAATAATGAGAGAACTTTTCAGAGTAGTATGAGAGTTATATGAAAGTTGTGTATTTGTGTTGTGAGAGTTAGAGTCTTTATATAGACTTTCCAAACACCCATGGTGTCTTTCTGAAAGTGTAGGAGTTGTTTGAAGTGAAGAGATTTCATTTGGAGTGAAAACATTTCGTTTTGAAATCTGAAATCTCATGCAACAGTCTTCAGTAATTGATTACTGATAGTGGGTAATCGATTACCCAAACTCACTGTCCACTATTTATTTAAAAATGAATTAGAGTAATCCATTACACCATTTGAGTAATCGGTTACTCAACTTTTGTAAACCTGGTAATCTGTTACTCAAAGGCAGTAAAGGATTACTCTGAACAGTTTTAAGTTGGATAACTCTTTTTCTCTCACATGTAACTTGTTACTTGAATGAAGTAACCCGTTACACATCATTTCAAAAATGTTTTAAGTATTTTTAAAGTGTTTCATTATTCTTTAAAAATGGTTTGAGCATTACTACTTTGCATAACAAGGAGTTTTAGGATAGAAGTACCTATAGAGACTTAATCTAATTTTCTTGAAGCTTTATTCTTCTTCGTCTTCATAAGTATTCTTCATTTTCTTTTTTTTTGGTGATGTTGGTGTTTTCATCAATACCGTGCCAAGGTCATGAGCAAAGATCTTCTTCACAATCTCCACATTTTTTATGATGACAAACCAATATCTTCTTGACAATGTAGTTTTCTGAATTTCCTGAGAGTAACATACTTTGTGATATATCTTGACTTGTCTTGAGTATGCTCCCCCTATCTTGTATGCTCCCCCTTTCATTTGGAGT
>NC_032009.1:30219479-30220267 GCF_001865875.1 Lupinus angustifolius | reverse complement strand
AGAGGAGAGGCAATGAAGTTCATATCGGATTTGTTGATTATGAGATTCGAGAGCATCCATCCATAATCATTTGGTTTGAGGGCATGGCAGCGGATGAGGACGATTGAGCATGAAACTCAGATGGTTGTGAAGGGTTAGGAGCTTCAGGTTCAGATGGTTCAGCGTCAGTAGTCGGCTTGTCGGTTCTATGAGTATAAGTGCGGGTTCGAAGATCTTTGGTAAATCCCATTTTGTGGATCACATCCACATCAATGTGGCTTTCTCGAAGATTCAGAGGCATCTTTGTTTCACCGGTCATAGAAACTCCGAAATGCTGAAGAATTTTGGTTATAAAGATCGAATATGGCAAAGGGCTTTGAGTACCTCTAACGGTCCATGTCTCATTATCATCAGATACCAATTGATTTTGATGTTAAAATTTATGGCATACATCAATTGGAGTTCTATGTCACTTATTTGAGAATGATTTGAAAATCTTGGTATTATGACATAGCTCAAAAAATAATGAATCAAACGTTCCTCTAGTTTGAGATATCCAGCAAATAGGATGTCTCGGTGTTTGACAGTCTCTCCAAAGTCTTGTTCCTTACGCATTTCTATTTCCCATTTCAAAAGTCGACATAACGAGTGATAAAAATCCTTTCGATCATAATTATCTCATTCATATACAAGGCCGAAACCTGTTATGTTACCTTGATAGGGTATGTTACATAACAATGAACTGAAAGTTTTTAGATCTAAAACAATGTCTTTTCCTTTGACATAAGATGTAAGATGATTTTTCCGAA
>NC_032009.1:30218598-30219379 GCF_001865875.1 Lupinus angustifolius | reverse complement strand
ACGTAAGAGATAAGGGAAAAGAAAATCTTCAAACTCAAAATTATCAACATTACCATATTTAGGAGTAAAAATGGCGCGACCATGGAAGTATTCCTCAAATATCTTGTGTTGCTCATCATTAGCAAGAAGCCTTGTCAAGTCCAAAGGGTTGCATTCCAAAGCTGTTGTTCCTTGACTCCTTTGAGTGGTATTGGAGCGTTGTTTCTTTGATTTAGAAGAGGAAGCCATGGATTTGAGATCTTAGGTTTTTGGGTTATTGGAGAATTTGGGGGTTTTTGATTCAAGCCACTGATCATGAAAATGTTTGGTTAGAAGTGTTTAGAATGGAAAAAGTGATAGGAATGGACACAAGAATCACCCAAAATGGATCAAAAATAAGGTTTTTAGAGGTTGTGAGGCTTTGAAAAGAAGAGAATACGAGTTGAGTGAGGAAGATGAGTTTTGAAAAAGTTAAAAATTGCAGAAATTTCATATGTAACGGCACAAATTAATCGGTTACTCATTTTGAGTAATCGGTTACTCATTTTGAGAAATCGGTTACTCAAAAACAAATTTTTAAAATTTTCAAACAACAGCTTTGAGTTGTCGATTACTCACTTTGGGTACGCGGTTACTGAAACACGCTGTTTAATCCTGTAATCGGTTACTCTCCAGTGCAATCGATTACTTACCCCAGAAAAACTTATTTTTAGGCAAAATTAAGCTATAAAAATGATTTTTAACCCAAAAATTTAAGTTTTTGAACACAAATAAATATACTTAAGATCAAGTAGGCATGAGA
>NC_032009.1:30217895-30218498 GCF_001865875.1 Lupinus angustifolius | reverse complement strand
TATAATCATATAAGCATGTTTAAGTCAGGTAAGCTTCATCAAGAATGCCTAATTCAAGTATAATTTTGTAAAAAGTTTTCTTTGCCAAGGGTTTAGTGAAAATTGTCTGCAAGTTGGTTATGAGTATCAACAAATTCTGCAGATACATCTTTCTTTTGAAAATGGTTCCTTAGGAAGTGATGTCTTATATCTATGTGTTTGGTTCTAGAATGCATAATGGGATTCTTTGTAAGGTTTATAGTACTAGTATTATCACATTTCAGTGGAGGGCAACCTAAGTCTAAGCCATAATCTCGTAATTGTTGCTTATGCCACAAAACTTGGGCACAACAACTACCTGCTGCTATATATTTAGCCTCAACAGTGCTTAGTGAAACACATGCTTGTTTCTTGCAAGACCAAGAAACTAAAGCATTGTCTAAAATATGACAAGTACCACTTGTACTTTTCCATTCAAATTTACATTCGGCAAAATCTGAATCTGAATATCCAACCAATTCACATATACTTCCTTTTGGATACCACAGTCCAACTTCAGTTGTACCTTTTAGATATTTCATAATTCTCTTAACAGCAACTAAATGTGATTCTTTTGGTTTAGAC
>NC_032009.1:30217130-30217795 GCF_001865875.1 Lupinus angustifolius | reverse complement strand
CGATACTTTGATATTTCAATACTTTTTCCACTTTCATCGGTATCAATGTATGTGCTAGATCCCATAGGAGTAGCTATTGGCTTACAGTCATCCATATCAAATCTTTTTAGTAAATCCTTGCAGTACTTGGTTTGACTCACAAATATGCCATTATCAAGATGTTTGATTAGTAGTCCAAGAAAGTAGTTCAACTTTCCCATCATGGACATTTCAAATTCTCCTTGCATCATTTTGCCAAATTCACTACACAAATTTTCATTAGTAGATCCAAAAATAATATCATCTACATAAATTTGAACTAGTAAAGTATGATGATGATTTATTTTCTTTATAAATGGGGTAGTGTCGACCTTCCCTTTGGTAAAACCTTTTTCTATAAGGAAAGTTGTTAGACGATCATACCACGCTCGTGGAGATTTCTTTAGACCATAGATGGCTTTCTTTAATTTGTAGACGTGAGAAGGATGTTTGTAATCTTCAAAACTAGGAGGTTGTTCTACAAACACTTCTTCTTGAATGTAGTTGTCGAGAAAGGCTCTCTTGACATCCATTTGATATAACTGAAAATTAAGAGAACAAGCATATGCAAGTAATAGCCTAATAGCTTCAAGTCTAGCAACTGGAGCGAAGGTTTCATCAAAGTCAATACCTTCTTCCTAATTGTA
>NC_032009.1:30215698-30217030 GCF_001865875.1 Lupinus angustifolius | reverse complement strand
AACTGGTTTAATTCTTCTTGCATAGCAAGAATCCAGTGTTCATCCTCTATTGCATCATCAATCTTGGAGGGTTCTATCTGAGAGACGAAGGCCATGTTCAGACAAGCATCAAGCATATGGCAACCATTAATAAGTGTGAATACATAATTAATTTGTTTATATTTGAAATCGTTAAACTTAAATTTGTCTTGATTCATTGAATTCCATAATATGTGATTTATTGAGTATATTACATTCTACGAGTGGTTATACCTTTACTTATGTCACGGATGATGTTGTCGATAGGATGATTTCGATGAGTTCTCCATTCTTTTGGTAGATCTGAGTGAATATGCTCTTCTTGAGAAGATAGGTTATCATCTTTTCTCACTTCTTCAGGTTCAGTTGTAACATCAATAATAGAATTTTCTTTGGCAGAGGAACTTGGCAAGTCGTCTTCATCACAGGANNNATATCATATCTTTTAGAACATGATTGGTTTCATCAAAAGTTACATGAACATATTCTTTCATAGCTAGAGTTCTTTTATTAAAGACTCTATATGCTTTACTCGTGAGAGAATAGCTAAGGAAAATCCCTTCATCAGCTTTTGTATCAAACTTGCCCAAGTTATCCTTACCATTGTTCACGACAAAACATTTACAACCAAAAACGTGTAGATGAGAAATGGTAGGTTTTCTACCTTTGAAGAGTTCATAGAGGGTTTTCTTAAGAATAGGTCTTATAAGAAATCGATTCAAAACATAACAAACAGTGCTCACTACATCAGCCCAAAAGTATTTTGGGAGGTTAGTTTCATTTAACATTGTTCGAGCCAGTTCTTCTAAGGACCGATTCTTTCTCTCTACAACACCATTTTGTTGAAGTGTTCTAGGAGCAGAAAAATTGTGGTTGATCCCAAGATCATCACAGAATTCCTCAAAAGAGGAGTTTTGAAATTCTCACCCATGATCACTTCGTATAGTAGCGATTTTTAGAGAATGTTCATTTTGAACTCTTTTAGCGTAAATGCTAAAGGCTTTGAATGCCTCATTCTTATGTACTAAGAAGAGAGTCCAGGTATATCTAGAAAAATCGTCCACTATAACAAGAGGATAGTAATTTCCACCAATACATTTTGTCCTTGAGGGACCAAATAAATCCATATGAAGTAGTTGTAATGGTCTATCAGAAGAAACCATGTGCTTTGGTTTGAAAGAAGTTTTTGTTTGTTTACCCATTTGACAAACACTACATATTTTGTCTTTAACAAACTTCACTTTGGGTAAACCAACAACTTGATCTTTCTTAATAAGTTTATTCAAATGTTCCATGTGGATGTGAGCAATTCTT
>NC_032009.1:30176099-30215598 GCF_001865875.1 Lupinus angustifolius | reverse complement strand
CATGTCAATCATATATATATTATTTATTCTTTTACCAATAAGTTTAGAATTATCCTTACTTTCAATGATGCATTTATTTGGGTAGAACGCCACATGAAATCCTTTGTCGCATAATTGACTTATGCTTAGAAGGTTATGTTTAAGTCCTTCAACATATAGTACACCTTCTATAGTTGTTAATGGTGGCTCTCCTATTCTACCAACTCAAAGAATTCTTCCCTTGTTGTTGTCACCGTATGTGACATATCCTTTGTCCCTTGGAGTAAGGACAGAGAATTTACTTTTATCGCCCGTCATGTGTTTTGAGAAGCCACTATCCAGGTACCATAAATTGCAGGCGACTCTCATGTTTTCCTATAAAATAAATTAAGTTTTGTTAGGTATCCAATATTCTTTGGATCCTAGATGGTTAGTACCTTTCTCGACCCATTTAAATTTTCCTAGGGGTACACCATATTTTCTAATCATGCATGTGTTTGGTGTATGCCCATGAATTTTACAGTATATACATATGGGTTGATGAATGAGTATCCTAGAATTTTTAAATGTATGGATACTTTCCTTTTGAAAGATTATTTTCTTTTAGACACTTGGTTTCTTGATACCATGGCTTTTTGAATAGCCAAGACCTCTTCGGTCTGTTGAGTGTCTTTGATTATTGATAATCTTTTCTAAACTTTTACCACTTTTGTTTAGTTTAATAAGTTCGAGACTTAATGTTAATACTTTCTTTTCAAGAGTTACACAGTTTTGACAAGAGGAAGAAGAAGGTTTCTTTCTAAATGCAACTATTTCAGATTTTTGTTTTAGAAACATTTTTGACAATTTAACATATTCATCATGTAAATCGTTAAATGCATAATGAAGTTCGGAAGAAGAAAATGTATTAGAGTCGTTTACCTCTTAATTATCAAAATGATGCGATGCCATAAGTGATAGATGTACTTGCTCTTCGTTTTCTGTTTCAGATGTAGAACTTGCATCATTGTCTTCCCAAGCAATGTATGCTCTTCGTCTACTCTTTATATCATTCTTTCCCTTGAAAGAACCCTTTTCAAGTTTGGACAATCCATCTTTATGTGACCGAGTTTGCCACATTCAAAACATGTAAAAATTTGACTTGAGGTGGAGGCATCATTGCTTTTGGCGAATTTCCTTGTTTGACCTGTTTTTGCGCCTTTGTTCCATTTTAGGAACTTGCTGAATTTCTTTACGAAGATACTTATATCTTCTGTATCATCCTTTTCTGATTCATCTCAGGATGAGTCATATCTATCAACCTTTGCTTTTAGAGAAATATTTTTCTTCTTCTTTTCTTACTCCTCGTGTTGATCAAGTTGGCTAAGTTCAAGTTCGTGTTCCTACAATTTTCCAAACAAAGCAGTCAAAGACATTTTGGGTAAACTTTTCTTTTCAGAAATTGCAGTTACCTTTGGTTGCCATATTCTGGTGAGTGATCTAAGAACTTTTAAGTTCAAGTCACTATTTGATAGAACTTTGCCAAGTGTGATTGGTAAGATGAGTAAATCTCTTTTGTAGATCAAGAATATTCTCTCCAGGCTTCATGCAAAACATTTCGTATTCCTGAGAAAGAGTGTTGAGTCTTGATCTTTTTACTTCCTCTGTTCCTTCGTGTGTGGTCTCTAGAAGAGATTTCATTTGGAGTGAAAACATTTCGTTTTGAAATTTGAAATCTCATGCAACAATCTTCAGTAATCGATTACTGATAGTGGGTAATCGATTACCTAAACTCACTGTCCACTATTTATTTAAAAATGAATTAGAGTAATCGATTACACCATTTGAGTAATCAGTTACTCAACTTTTGTAAAACTGGTAATCCGTTACTCAAAGGTAGTAATGGATTACTTTGTACAGTTTTAAGTTGGATAACTCTTTTTCTCTCACATGTAACTTGTTACTTGAATGAAGTAACCCGTTACACATCATTTCAAAAATGTTTAAGTATTTTTAAAGTGTTTCATTATTTTGTAAAAATGGTTTGAGCATTACTACTTTGCATAACGAGGAGTTTTAGGATAGAAGTACCTATAGAGACTTAATCTAATTTTCTTGAAGCTTTATTCTTCTTTGTCTTCATAAGTATTCTTCATTTTCTTCTTTTTGGTGATGTTGGTGTCTTCATGAAAACCGTGTCAAGGTCAAGCACAAAGATCTTCTTCACTAACTGTGCCAAGTACCTATGGAAGAGTATAAATGCCAAAATAAATGAGAGAGAACAATTTGAAATGGTATATATTTTCCTTGAAGTAAATGACATTCTTAATGTTAAATGTTATTAAGTGTAACCTTAACTTATGATTTGTTTGTGTTAGGTTAGTAAAATGAAGAATAGTACCTGAACATATAAGTAAAAAATGAAGAATAGTACCTAAAAGAGAATGTGGAAAATATAAACAACATTTGTTGGTATTCTTACCAATTTACTACTTATCATGAACTGACAACTTCAATCCTTGGTTGTTTTAAATTTTTGGCATTGCCACATATAATTGATTATGACTAAACACAGGTCTAGGCAAGTAAAATCCAATACTTTCTAATAATTGATCATGAGATTTGTTAATTGTCATAGTTGTTAAGTGCTAAAATTACCTTAATTTATAATGTTAATTTAGCACTTTTCGATTCTAAATATTTATTTTTTATAATAATAGTTGAGATTTTGATGATAAATTGTATTAATCCCATTTTCCAAGCTTAACTATATGTGTTTCAGGCTGAAAAGGATGAATTGGGCCAAGAATAGACCAAATTGGGCTAACCGTACAAAATCATCAGATCATCTCCATTGCACTCAGCATAAGAGCTGAGCTTAGTGCACTGTTGCTGCGCTAAGCGCATGGGCCAATATTCAGAAACATAAAAAGAGAACCAATATGTCATTTGAAAATATATCATCATAGATTTAACTAGGGAGTTAGGAATCTAGTTCTGAACAATGCATTTTCTTATAATGATTTCTAATCTTCTTTATTTTTAGATTTATGTAAGTTGGAAATATACTGTAAATGTTAAAAAGTAGGAATAATGAGGATTTTTTATATTCATGGAGAAATTGACACATCTCCATAAACTCAAACACTAAATTCCATTTTCATTGAAGTTATGTATGAAAATACTTAACTAGATTCCTTCTTAGCTGAGATTGGTTTAATTATTCAGTGATGTATTTTGTAATTCGATTTATGAATGAAATAACATGATTTTTATGAATTATTCTTGTTGTATAGTAAGGCTTACTTTGTGTTTGACAAAATGTTTAGTCTAAGTTAGGAAAAGAACTTTGTGAAGAAATTTTGGTTCAATAGTCCAAAGCAAGTAATTCAACTTTTATGCATAAAACTAGACGTAGTTGCATGTTTAATTGTCACAATAAATGCCTTTGCTCATATGTTTGCTAGACATAGATTCATATTTGCATTGAAAACTCTCAAAATTGATGGTGTGTGTTACTAGACATAGAGGCATGCTTGTGGTTCATAAACTATAATTTTATCAATTTAGTTACTAGACATAGATCTAAGTCGATAAAGTGTTAGTATAGACCAAAATATTGGCGGTTAATACAATTGAGAGTGTGCATTAATCTCAACTCATATGTATAGTTATTAGGAATAGAGGTGTGCATGTGTGTCATAATAGTCTTGTGTTCAAGGTTTAAGCTTTATTTCATGAGTTTCTAAGTAAACCAAAGCATTGCTTCTTAGCTCGTTTGAGGTCAAATATTGTGTGAAATTATATTTGTTACATTGTTTGACGATTTATCAATATGAATACTTAGTCAATCCCACATCTAAACTCCAACACTTTTATTATCAAAACTTTTCACCAAACCAGTAAACAAATTGAAAAATCCTTCTGAAACTAGCTTAAGATAATAATTTGATTTTGAAAGGCTGAGTTAGCAAGTTCTTGTGGATATGACAATTCCTTACACTTTTTACTCGTTTGCGACATCGAAGGTGTAATTTTTCTACCCTTATTTCCGGTTAGCAATAGCATATGAAACAATTATAGGAAATGGTCTCCTAATAATCTTATAAGGTCATGGAGACTAGGAAGGAGACACTGACATGCGAGAAATATATATGATACTTCCAATGTTCTTTTAGGATATAATCTTTGCTTCGAACATATGATTTGCCAATTTAATCACAATCAGTCTTGTATCATTATGTATTCCTTCACATTGGTCTAAATTTCTTAGCAATATTAATGGAATGCCAACATTCAACATTATCCTATGATTTGGAGGATTGGAAGTTTTGAGTGGATCTAAAAATTTAGGAGTTAATATGTTAAAGGTTTGACTATCATTAACATCTCACATATTAATAGAATCTAAATTAAGGTATTCCTATTAATATGTGAGATGTTAATGATAGTCAAACATTTAACATATTAAGTATTGGAATTCATTCTAATACATTCACTTATTGAGTATCTATTATGAGAATTCCTTGACTTCAATTGCATATTGTAAACACATTTTTTTGTGAGAGTTAATATTGTACAATGATATTAAGGATATGATGAATTGATTATTACATATATAATATCTAACCAACATCCTCTTAGAATAACGGGTAATGTTTGTCTAAAATCCTTTCAAAAAGTACAACTTTACCTCAAAAAAAATTGAATCATTCCATACAATATTCAGTAAATATCAAAGACTATTATTATCAAGTACCTTGAATCAATATTTATGTGTCTTTGTGCACTTCATCCTATATAATTAACTTTGTTTTTTCAATACCTCGGCAAGTTCAAACCATTGGTTAATGTTACAAACAGAGTTGTCAAGACTTGAAACAAATATTTTGAATTTAGACTATATTTTTCTACTTATAGGTAATAATAAAGAAGCAATATCACTTGAAGCTAGAAATTTCTTACGAGGAATCAATGTATATGTAATAGATTACCACATATGGATCTTTCTAGTACCTATGTGACACATAAGAAAATAGAGAAATACATTTTATTTGGCTCTTTAAAGGTTACAAACATTAGTTTATTAATAGATAGATAGATAAGGAAATTGTAGCACCTTCAACATAATAGAATAGAATATTGAACTTATTTTGCAAGTCCATTGTATCATAATCAAGTTATTTATATATACGTTTGGCGCCTAATTGAATTGTTGTATATTCATTTGGATATCACATTAATGTATAGTCTTTCAATCTCTTTTGGGTGGTTTGAAGTAACTTTTTAATCTCTAATAAAGTTAAATTTTATAACTATTTATCACTAAGTACCAATCCTAACAATGTTAAGTAAGTCTATATCCTTATAAAATTATTTACTAAAAGATTTAAATATATGTAAATAATATTATTTTTTAAACTTAGAATTTGCAACAAATTATGCCCTTATTGTTGAAGAGATTTCTTTGATTGTAGAAAATTCAATCATACCGCTATTGTCATGTTTGCTACACACATGGTCCAGTTTAGTCATAGAACTTAATAAGGCCATTGTCATAAATCATTTCCTCAAGTAGAAAACTGAATCTCGACCTTCTTAGAGTTTCTATTTGTTCCTTATCATCTTTAAGAAAACCTATTGCAAAACATGTTTATGTGAATTTTGAATGTTGAATATTTGAAACATTTACAATATTTTTATAGCTTCTTGGTGTCTAAACAATTGTGAGCATCATCCTCAAATAATATAGTGCACTGGTACAGTGAGAAACCCAAAAACGCCTACCAATAATATAACCTGATTTTTGTGGCTTCAAACATTTGTTTCTCTTGATACACACAAACTTTGACATATATTGAGCATAAATTAAATTCGGAACTTATGGGTACGTTTTATTTTCTTCTATTTAAGATGTAAATATGAACTCTGATACAATTGTTCTGAAAAGTATATTGTCAATATCCTCATAATGATTATAGTAGATAGGTTGTTCTCGTGAAAGTATAATTGTTCAAATGTTGGTTGTCTACCATGAATTGGAAATTTACAAATCCTTCAAGATACTTCCGATAATGATACATATCTCCAATCAAGAAATTGCTTGATCTCATTAATATTCTTCCAATTATGTGATCCCTTGTCTTGTGATGGTTCAACAACAATTGTTATTGTATAATACCCCTTGTTTATATATTTGAATAAGTGCTTCAATGAAAAATGTCATTCTTCACAACTATGTTTCCATTGCCTCTTGTCCTATAGATTGGGTAGCCATCTTAACTATAATCCTAGTTTGTTGGAATTGTTTTGGAAAATGCCTAGAGCATTTACCATCTTTCATATATGGAGAAAACCTATTACATACACCATAGTGACCAATGATCATATGTGATTTACCAAGTTATATAATTCTAGCATGTATTGGATTTGGAATTTCAGTTGATATAATTCTATCAATCTCCTTGAGAGATATGTATTTATTAGTTGAATGTAAGAGTGAAAGCAAATGTACATTTGTTTAATACCTGAAATTCAATTGGGTACATGTCACATGAAAATAATAAAAGATCAAGTAGTGGATATATTTAAAAATACACTGTATAATTAAAGAATTCAATAATAGTATAGGTATATTAAAATAGAGACTTATTCCATGTACTTTACTGAAGACATGTTTCTTCCTAAAATCTTGTAGTAATTCTTGAAACTTTATTATAAACACCACGAGATAATATCTAGATGATCATGTGGCTTCAAACTCATGGAGTTAAGTAATCTTATCATTTTTTGGCTAATAAGATTACATGTCACACTCTGATCGTCAGAAATAAATCAGGGAATCCAAGAAATACATATTTACATGCATCACAAATGTGCTTGCAAAAAATGAAGAAAGGAATGAAAATATTTTGAAAAGATTCACACCATAAATGTGGTTGCTATAAATGAAAAGTTGGCTTCTAATAAAGAGTAAATTGTTTATTTCGGTCCTTTAAAAATTTTGTGTTTATCATTTTGATCTCTCGATATTTAGAATATCCAAAATGATCTCCATACAAATTAAATGTGGGTCAAACTAGTATTTTTAGTGTTTTTTATGAGCTTTGGCTAGGGGTGAACATATGTCAGATTGTACCATGTAAGACTTGTCCCTTACCCGATCATAAATGTTGGTTGAATTATTTTTTGAACTCAACCCTAGACCTGTAACTAACTCAACCCCAAAATGTCCATTCAACCTTTAAACCTGAATCTTACCCTAGACTCAATTAAAAATAATGCATGCAATTTTTAGATAAAGTTTTTACAATATTATTTTTTATTATGGATATATAATTTAACATATTTTGAATTATTAATTTTTTTTCATAAAATATAGTACAGTCGAAACTGTATAAAGACTAAATTGAATATCCACCCACCAATAATTGAAAACTGGCTTTAAAACGTGTAGAGGAACTTTTGCCGAAAAGTTAAGTAACAAATGTTTTTGTTTGAGTATCTAGTTTTGATTTCGTATTCCTAGCAATGTATAATTACATAATAGACACACCAAAATTCTTTTAAGTTGAACTTTTTCTAAAAAAACTGAAGAAAGAAAGAAAAGAAAAGAAACGAGGCCTCTGTGTCTGTTAAACCCTCACACACAGCTGAGCTCACAATATACAATATAAGATAAAATGTTTGACTTTTTCAATGTTGTATGAATGTGTTTGCTTTGACTGTATGTGCTCCGTAGAAAAGGTTCTTTAAGTTATATACGAAATCAACTTTAGTTTCACACAAACCTAAAAAAATTCAACATGTAAACATTACATTTCTTCCCCTTTGCATGATCCCAAAAAAAACAATTCATTATAAATATGCCAAAAAGTAAAGACTAAGTATTCCACAAATGTTGTATATGATAAAATAATGAACATGCCCGCATATATATATATATATATATATATATTATATGAATAGAGATCCGTTTACACTCAAATTAATTTATATTAGTTATACTAAATTTTAGTCATTGATTTCCTTAAATATAACAGATCATAAGGTTGGGTAAAATAAGTGATGAGAAACAAAAATCTTAAATAACTTTGAAGTTTCACTCACTTAGTTTATTGAATTTAAAAAAAATCAATGATTAAAGTGGAGTACAACTAATATAATTTAAATTGACTGTAAACAAATTCCTCCTCTATATATATATATATAATAACCTTAGATGTTCACCCATCTTGAAGTATAATTTGCACATGACATTGTATTTCTAGTTAGTGTAAGGGTTTGGTTACTGGGTAGTACTAGAGATTCTACTTATATATGTTAATTTGTATTTTTACATTTTTTTGAACAATTGAAACACTTTATTTTCTTTCAATAGTGATAAAACAGTATACTAGTGAGTAATATTTTATATATCTTCCTCTCAAACCCATTATATGGGAGACTTATACATTGTTCCATCGTAGTTATAAAATATACATCTTAATTTGAACTATAAATCCTGTTTATTTTGGTGTTGGATGATGGGATGTACACAATTTCTAGATTGTACAAAAATCAAATAAATCAATCTGTCTGCTTCATGATCCAAGTCAAACTGGACATAGCCACATCAGAACTAGTGCCTAGTGCTTTTGGCGAATGCAGTAATCAACACAAACTTTTTGCATCATCAATTAATGTTTAATGTCCAAATTAAATCCCTGAGTTATTTTTCTCTCCCAACCTATAGTTCTTGAACTGTGCATTTTCAGTCCTCTAATTATTTCCTGTCCTTGACGAAAATATATGGTCAACAAATATAGCTTTAAGTCCATGATGAAATTGATAACCTCATTATATTATATATATATATATATGTTCACCTCCAAATGTTATATAAGAGGTAAGAAATTCTCGAGGCATTAGTAGTACTGCAAATTTAGCATGCAAATGTGCCAGCTTTTGCTTTTGGGTCAGTCAGCAGCGCAACATGCAGAAGAAACCAATAGCAACAGCTATGGTGTTACAGTAATCTCCTCTTTGAAATTATGATCCGGTTTTTCTTTCTTCAAAGGACGCGTGACCCTCTTCACTATCGTACTATTACGTACATAAATATATTATTATTCATATTGAGCCCAACATCCCGACATCAAATCCTGAAAAGGCCGTGTTCTCTGATCAAAGCAGATCAAACAACCCAAAGAACAACACTAATCTTCTGATAGTGATCAAGAAATCCTCTAAAAAATTATCTGATAGTATAGTTATTAATATTCATATGAACGTTAAATCTTTCTCGTAAAATAAACAGAATGAAATCTACTGCATACAGATTGCTTAAAGTAGTGTGCCTCATTTTAAAATGATATAAATAAAGAATTATCACTAATACATTTATAAAATCGTTTCAAATGTGCTTTCAAATCTCCTTAAAAAGGTAACAGACAAAGTAATTTTTCTTAATCAGTCTCCTTTTATTAAAGCGAGACAAATGCTGGATGGGGAGTTAATCTAAAATGAGTAAATTGATGATGCTAAGAGAAGAAAGAATGAACATGTGAAGTTAAAATTTGATTTTGAAAGTGTTAGAGTTTTTTTAAATCATATGATGTGTAGCCTGTACTTTTGTAAAAAGTGGAGAAAATAGATCAGTGTGTTTCGACCGCTTCGTTAAGATGTTAAAATTTTTGGTAAATAGTAGGAAGTAGACAATTAGATGGATTTAGATAATAATAGATGGATGAAAAGTTATTATAAGTTTATTACATTATATTTTAAACTATCAAATTTACCTATATAATCCATCTATTTTTTGGTATCTATTTTAATGAATTTGATGAATGTATATCCAATCTATTATTTTTTAATTCGAAATAAACTAATTAATAATTATTTGAACAAAAAGCGTTTTAAAATTTATTATTTAATAAAGCATTTTTAAAAATAAATTAAAAAACTTTTTTAAAAAATGTTTTTTAAACACTTTTAAAAAGTGATTTTTTTAAGAAATACTTTTTAAGAAATGGTTTTTTAACAAACATTTTTAAAATGTGAATTTGTGAAGTTTTTATCCATAGAAGTTTTTTGAGAAACACTTTTAAGAATATGAAATGGAACATTATATATGATAATAATAATAACAACAAAACGAATAACTGAGAACTTTAATAGATTGTATCTTGTAATAGTTACTGACCATTTATCATAGGTAACTATTACTATTAATTAACAATTGTTTTGGCCACTAATAATGTAACATCTATAGGAATTTTAATAGATTATATATGGTAAATGTTCTTGTGACATAAATTACTAAATTTTAATAAATTAATAAATCCTTGATAGGAATATATGAGAAACAGGTAAAAATATGGATGAGGGGATTGAGGAATAAAATGTCTATATATTGTGGATAAATAATATTAATATAATATGGTGAACAATTCGATTAATTAAGAAGTAATTGCTATTTTGCTAGTAATAAGGTCTGAAAAGATTTTTGCATGTTGAGTTTGCTAAGCAAAGTTGAAGTTGTATATTTTTTTTTGGAAAAAAATATTTTGTTTTTATTAGTTTGGATTGGGTATCCATGAATATCCATTGGATATAATGAATGAATTTCATTCATTGAATTATATCTATTAAAATCTAATAGTTCTAACAGATAAATCTGAATGAATTTAATTTTAATGAATTTTAGATTATAGATAATTTTGGCACATCTAAGCCTCACTAATGAAATTAATATAGAGATGGATGTTAATAGATTCTTCCAAGTTTAGAGTTGAAGTTTTTCCTAGAGATGTACCTTCATTTTTGTCACATGTACTTTCATGTCTGATGGTCTTAATTTTCTTTTGAGTTGTTTGTCTATGCTCAACTTCACAGATTTACACGTTTAGTTTGAAGAAGAAAAATTAAGGAAAAACAAGTTGAGGAAAGAAAAGTTAAGAGGAGAAAATGAGAAGGAAGTGTGGTGAATTTTTAGTTGTTTGATATGGTAGAAAATGAAAAAAAAAATATAATTATAATTATTAAAGAAAATCACATGATAAAAACACAAAAGCATGAGTCCTACTATTTGATTATACTAGTGTGATTTTAGGAATCAAAAAATACCAGACCCATACTTACACAAAAAAATATATATAACATCATGATACTCGCCCCATAGGTATGCGCATAATTATAAATTTATTTTTTATTAAATATTTTATATATTATAATTTTGTACTAATTTAAAATTATATATGTTTAAACGTTAGCTACTATTGTTCTTGTTCTTATGGATCAAGATGATGCTTTCTTTGTTAGTCAAAAATTGATGAATGTCAATCGATTGACAAAGAAATATGAGGATGTAGTGAAACCGTTTATTAGGTTTACCATTGAGGGTGCAAAAAACCCAAATATAATTATATGCGATTGTTTAAAATATTGTTATACAAGGTGAATTATCCAACCGAGTTAAAAGTTCATTTAGTGTGTCATGGAATAGATTGGAATTACACATGTTGCACAAGGTATGGTGAGACAAGAGATGAGGAGATAAAAGATGGTTACACTAATAATATTTTAACAAATGATATCAACACATATGCATATGAGGACGATCGTTCAGAATAAATGGAAAATATGGTCAAAGATAATCTTCTGGATTGTCCTTGGATGTTTGAGCGGTTGATAAGTGATGATAAGAAACCGTTATATGATGATTATGCTAAACTCACAAGATTAAGAGTAGTGTCAAGGTTGAATAAATTGAATCTATCAATGGAAGGACTAGCAAGAGCTTTATGGAGTTACTTACAATTTTGAAAGATATGTCATGAAGGATAATGTGCTCCATTCTCGAACCTATGATGTTAAACAAATGTTATGCTCTATTGACATGAACTACAAGAGGATACATGCATGTCAAAATGATTACATTTTATTTTTGAATAAGTATGTTTCATTAAAGTTATGTCCCAAATATAACGCCTCACAATATAAGAAGGAAGACTTAAATCTAACAAAGATTGTATGGTATTTTCTCATCAAGTCAAGATTTAAGAGCATATTCAGTAATGCAAAAGATGCAAAGCATTTGACATGACATGTTGATCAAAAGATTAAAGATAACAAACTTCGACATCCTGCTGGTTCTCCTCAATGGAAAAAGAATGATCATGACTAGGATAGTTTCACTTAAGAATTAAGAAATCTACGCATTGCCTTCCCTGCTGATGAAATTAACCCACATGATGTTCTAAGTAGATCCCACAACACATGGCCAATGATGTTGATGATATAAAATCTACCTCCTTGGTCATGCATGAAACTCAAGTTTATGATATTATCTATGTCAATTTCTAGTCCTAAACAACCAGGAAATGATATAAACATATGCATAGCTCTATTAATTGAAGACTTGAAGAAAATGTAGGAGACATGTATATAGGTATATGATAGGTATAAGGATGAAAGTTTCAATTTAAGGGCTTTTTTATTTGACACAATCACTAATTTTCTGACATATGGTAATATGTTAGGATATAGTACAAAATGATATCTTGCATGCCCTGTATGTGAAATCGACACATATTTGACGAGGTTAGAACAATATAAGGAGAACGTATTCGTTGGGTAACATATTTTTTCATCTAGATCATCATTATTACTGGTGGAGAAAAACATTCAATGAGAACCATTAAGAATGCCAGACTCCTTTGTCATTGATGGGTGACCACTTATTTCAAAAGTTCAAGAATTTGAGTAATAACTTTGGTTAACCTTTTTTAGGAGAAATATGTACAAGTGGGTGGAAAAAAATGTCAATCTTATTTGAATTTCCATATTGGATAGAGAAAATAGAATTTTGTAAGTTTCTTAATAATGTTGAAGTTCTACAGGGGTTACTATAAAAATATTCGGAACTTTATCTCAATGAAAAATCTAGAGCTAAAAGGTCTTAAGTCTCATGATTGTCATGTACTCATGGAACATTTCTTGCCTGTTGGCATGCGATCTCTTTTACCTAAAAATTGTGAGGCATCATAACTAAACTATGCTTCTTTTTCAAGGCAATTTGTAGCAAAATGATCAACCCTAGGAAATTACTCGCATTGCAAAGAGAAGTTATTGTGACTTGTGTGAGTTTGAGATGTAGTTCTCACCTTATTATTTGACATCATGGTTCATATAAGCATGCATCTTGTTCGAGTGACATAATTACGTGGGCCTTCATATATGAGTTGAATGTACTCGTTTGAGCATTTTATGAAGATATTAAAAGCGTATGTAAAAAACCGATCTAGACTAGGGGTTGTATTGGTTTTGTAATATATTATTGGAGAAGCTCTTGAATTTTGTGATGGATAGCTTGTTGGTGTTGATTTCATAGGCATTCTAAGTCTCGTAATGTCGAAAAAATATTTGGTGAATAGATTACTAGAAAAAAAATATTTGGTGAATAGATTACTAGAAAAAAAATATTATTTATATAAAGGACATAATTGGAGCAATCATACTTATTTGTTTTACACAATATCGATAGGTTGAATCATGTGTTGAAAGACATAAGGACATGCTTACTAGTTTTAACCCAAGTAAGAATAAAAATTGGATTTCTAGAGAGCATAATCAATGTTTTATAAAATGGTTAAGAAATCACAATGTTGAGAAGTTGAAAATAAGCATACATTTTGTTTCTGAAATATTGAGATGGTTAGCCAATGGTCCAAGTATTCATGTCTTATCTTACATTGGTTATCTAATTAATGAGTTCACATTTTATACGAAAAACAAGATGGTCAAAGTGTTGTGCAAAATAGTGGTGTGACTATTATCTCTCAAACTATGCATATGTCAAGCAACAAAGATAAAAACCCTATATACACGAGCATGTCATACTTTGGGGTCATTGAACATATATGTGTATTAGATTACATAATATTCCACGTGTTGGTTTTTAAGTTGTATGTGGGTTGATAATAACAATGACTTTCAGGTTTGAGTTAGGGTTTATGTAGGTCGATCTTAATATGTCAAGATATAAAGATAAGCTTTTTATTCTAGCATCTCAAGCTCAATATGTATTCTATGTCAATGGCCCAACTGGTGTGAAATGATCCATTGTTCTTTTGAATAACAAAATAATCATCAATAATATTCATGGCCAAGACAACAATGATATTGAAAATGAAGATGATCATTTCTTTGGGACATCACAATGGTGTGAGAGCAATCCAACTATAGATTATGATTTACATAGAAGATTTGATCATGATGAGGGAATTTGAGTGAATCCATATTTTCTTCCAAGAAGGATAATACAAGTCTCAATAGAATAAAAAAAAGGAAAAAATGCTTAAACATGTGTTATTGGATGTCTCTATAACTTTATCTTAATTTGTTTGTTTTTAATTAAAGTGTCATTGTGCTAAGTGGAAAATTGGTCTATGGAATACTAAACAGGTGCTACAAACAAGTATAAAGGGGTTATTTGCTACAAACAAGTATAAAGGGGTTATTAAATCCAGAAAGACTTGCTAGATATTAGTCTTTCAACCAATAATCGTTATTCTAAGTTGCTTTCAAAAGGGTTTTTGTTGATTGTTTAATTACATTACTATTTCATTAAATTATTTAGATGAAAGATGTTGGGATTGAAATTTCTAATCACTATCCATATACACACAACTCAACAACACTAACTCATTTAGCAGTGATTCTTCCACATAAGAGACCTCAATGGTATTAAAAACTAATGTCTTAGTCAACTTTATAGCTCTTGTAATAAAACTCTATGTGTAATAACTTCATACACAAGATGAAGATTTATGACTCATAAAGACATACATACCTACCTGTCTAATATTCTATGCATGTGAAATTGAGTTTTAATGCAACACCTCAAATTTACTAATCGTCAATGTCTTATTCATATTAATAGCTTATCAAAATAACTATATGTGTAGTAACTATATTAACAAGATGAATATATTTGAACCGTTAAACAAACATCTATATCTAGTAGTCTATGTTAACAAGTTCAAGAGTTATTTAATTATTGAATTAGCTCTATGTCTAGCAACCAAAAGAACAATATGCATGAGTTGATAAGTTGAGAAAAATCTATGTTTGACAATTAAACCAAATTGATGAGTTGAATAAAGTTAGAACTACAATAATTTCTTCAATACTTTTGTTCATAATTTATACAAAAAGGTGATCAAACTTAGAGAGTAAGCATTAAGCACATACACAACTCATAAGGAAAGTAAAAAATTGAATCAATATGCATAAATCAAGCTCATATTATATTCAACTCAAACAACAAGGATATTGGCTACTCATACTTATGGTAACTAAATACTTGTACAAGAAAGAGAGAATATAACTCATGGGTGAGAAATGACCACTTCAATGAGCATGAATTAGCTCCTCTAGCACTTACTTCTTGCTTCTACACCTCTAATGGAGCACAACTAGCTTAAAAACTAAGAAACCATTGAAGTGCCTCAAATATGACTCTTGCGCTGAGTGCACTATTTCATATAATCAGGTTTGACATTTCAACTAACCAAGTTGCACTTAGCATAACTTCTGCACTTAGTGTGGATACTTGTTGCACTGAGCGTGGAGAGACCACTAAGCGCATCCTGGGCAGAGATGCTTTGTCAAATTTCGTAATTGTTTTTGTTAGGCGCAGGATTGCGCTAAGCACGGGTTGCTTCTTCCGCTGAATGTGGAACTGATGTTTAGTGCAGATATCAGAGCCTATATGATTCATTGGGCATGGCTCCTGCAGTGAGTATAAGTGGTTTTTGTTCACAAACTTAGTTAATTTTTAGTTTTCCTCCAGTTTTGGCCTGGACACACTCAAATATGATATTTCACAATTTAGCAAGTATTTACCACTTATGAGCAATTAGCCAACAAATTGGACTAAGTAAAGAATCAAAGTGCCACAAAATTGATGATTAGTTTATGATATTTTGTCACTTAACACTCATCCAAAACATTGACTAGTAAATAGTACATAATGTACTTAGTATTTTTGTATTGATATATAATTAATATAATAATTTTAGATTTATATTTGTTGTTGGTATATTATATGTGTGATGTTGGATGTATTTCATTTAAATGCATGTATACAATACCATTTAATATAACAACTAATGCATTAACATTACTACTATTATGTCAGACACTGTTATGTGAGCTTCAATACTGTGGAATCTAATTCTACATTCTACTCTGCTCGTATAAACAATGTTCGAAAATAGTAGGAATGGTGAAAATGAATTGATATTATTTTATTCATTATTGGTCGTGATTGTCTCCTGGAATGTTGAAAATTCCATGCTTTTAGTTTTCTTTCCTTTCTTGCATTGGGCTTTGCCTTTCAGGCCCATTTTTCTTTCTTTCCTTTTATTTATGTTTCACACAGTTTTGTTAGTTAGTTAGTTTTTCCCCTTTAGGAAACTTTTGTATATTAAGGGTTCTTGCTCAAATCATTCAATCAAGTTTTTACATTCATTTCAATACAAAAGGTTATTCAGTTTATGATGCTCTCTATCTTGTTTTTCTCTCTCTATGATACCTCTTCACTAAGATGGTATCAGAACAATTGCTCTGATTCGTCTTCCTCATCCTCTCTCCTTCTTCTTCTTCTTCACACTTTTATCATTCTCCTCTGGTTCTTCATGAACAAAGGCTCAAATATTGAAAACCCATGGCAAATCAAAACACTTCCGTTGACCCTCACAACAACCCTTACTACCTATAACCAAATGAGAACCTTGCCCTTGTTCTAGTCACACCTCCCTTGAATGGGAAGAATTACCATTCTTGGGAACGTGCTATGAGACTTGCTCTGGAGTCAAAATTTAAACTCGAGTTCATTGATGGATGCTTGCCTCGCCCACCTCGAGATGACACAATGTATGGAGCATGGAGCAGTTGCAACACAATGATACTTTCTTGGCTGCAACATTCAGTGGAGCTAGGAATTATTACGTCAATTTTATGGATGAACAATGTTGTTGATGTATGGAAAGATGTGCAAGAAAGGTACTCACAAGGTGACATGTTTAGAATTGTTGAATTATAAAGATAATTTTATCATCTAAGCCAAGGAAATCAATCAATATCTGACTACTTCACTGAATCAAAGACATTGTGGGAAGAAATAGAAAATTTTAGACCATTAAGAGACTGCAAATGTGATATACCATGCTCATGTGGAACAATCGAAGATGTGAAGACATATAAAGAACAAGATTATGTTATTCAGTTCTTGTAAGACTTGAATGATCAGTATGATGGTGTTAGATCATAAATAATGTTGCTAGATCCATTTCCTACTATTAGTAAGGCATTATCTTTGCTCATACAGCAAGAGGGACAATTTGATTCTTCTGTTGGACCATCTTTAGGAATTGAGCCACACATCCTCTCTGTGAATTCACAACAAGATTATCCAAGCAGAAACAATAATAACTCAAGTTTTTTAGGAAGGAGAGGATTTGGTTCTAGAGGAAGAAATGGCAGATTTGGAAGTAGAGGCAGAGGAGGAGGCCAAGGAAAAAAAATTTGTACTTATTGTGAAAGAAACAATCATACAATAGAGACATGTTTTGTAAATATGGATATCCACCAGGATACCAATCCAACAATCAGCCCAATAAAGTGATCAATAACACACTAAGTTTTCCCCTTGATGATCCACCTGAAGATATAACACACAGACAGATATCATAGATGAATACTAAAGGCTTCACATATGAGCAAGTATAAGACATTCTAGATCTTTTGAATCAAAACGAGGCATAATCTATTCACAACATCAATTATATTGTCAACATAAATCCATCTTCAGGTAAATTTTATTCTCAGTGGCTTCTTGACACATGAGCCACTGATCATATCACTTATGATGTGAAGAATTTTATCAACCAAAGGACAATTTCCCCTATTATGATCACCTTACCCAATTGTGACAAAGTTTCCACAATTATTTGTGGTACCATCAAACTCAGTCACACTCTTACACTCTATGATGTTCTCTTTGTACCACAATTTCAAGTTTATTTGATTTTAGTTTATAAACTCATTACTAGCCTTCACTGATCTAATTTTTTCTCAAAACCAATGTCTCATTATGCAGAACAATTCCAACAAGAAGATTGGTTCAACTAGGATGCATCAGGTTTTATATGTGGTTAATCTACAACAAAACTATCATTTTCTATCAAATTCTTGTACTTTTCAAACTAGTGTTAACATAATTAGTGAACAATGTTTGTGGTACATAAGGTTTGGACATGTTTCAAAATTTGTAATGATATTGCTTGCTAAACATTTTCCCTGTATGACCATTACAAACAATTTTGCTTCCCTTGTGATATATGTCATATGTCTAAGCAAAGGAAACTTCCCTTTCCCTTTAGTACAAGTCATACTAATCAACCTTTTGATATTCTTCATTTGGACATATGGGGTCCTTATTCTGTTTCATCCATATTTGGCCATAGGTACTTCCTAACCTTAGTTGATGACAAAAGTAGATTTACTTGCATTATCCTCATGAAATCTAAATCTGAAACTAGACAGCATCTCATAAACTTCCTATCCTACATTGAAACACAATTTATTACCAAGCTCAAATGTTTAAGAAGTGACAATGACATAAAATTATTAATGCATGACTTTCTTGCATCTAAAGGTATAATTCACCAAAGAACATGCATAGAAACTCCACAACAAAATGGTGTTGTTGAAAGAAAACACCAACACATTTTAAATGTGGCTAGGTCCCTCTTCCTTCAATCCCAACTAACACTAAATTTTTGGAACTTTGTTGTCCAACATGTCACACATATCATCAACAGATTGCCTACTCCAATACTACAAAATAGCAGCCCTTATCAGTCCTTATACAATACTTTACCCTCTATCTCCCATCTTAAGGTTTTTGGGTGTCTAACCTTTGCCAATATCATCAACTCCCACATGACTAAATTTGATCCAAGAGCCAGAAAAGCTGTTTTTCTTGGTTGTCAAGAAGGCACAAAAGGCTATATGCTTTATGACCTAAAATCCCATGATTTGTTTTCTCTCCAGGGATGTCTATTTCTATGAACAATCATTTCCCTTTAAAGACATTACAAACTCACAAACCACCAACAATCAGACTCAACCCTCACATACATCCCAAATCCTTTTTCTAAACAGTACCAACCCCTTACCTGAACCAGATATCCCAACCCACAATCTTATACAAACATCTTCTCCTAATTTAGATAACAACCCTCCTACTAGACAGTCCACCAGAAACATAAGACCACCACTTCATTTGCAGGATTACCACTGTGACATTACTGCAAACATCTCTACTCAATCATCTTCAGATACTCTATATCCATTATCCTCTGTTCTTTCTTACTCACATTGTTCTCCCCAATATAAACATTTCAGCTTTTCCATATCAACCATTCAAGAACCTTCTACTTTTCACCAAGCTTCAAAAATTCCTTGTTGGCAAGAAGCAGTGGACAAGGAACTCCAAGCCTTGAAATTCAATGATACTTGATTCCTCACTGAACTCCCTCAAGATAAACACCCAATTGGTTGCAAATGGGTGTACAAAACCAAATATAATGTTGATGGCACATTGGAAAGGCACAAAGTAAAGCTAGTGGCAAAGGGTTACACTCAAATGGAAGGTATTGACTATTTCAACACTTTTTCTCATGTTGTCAAGATCACTACTGTTAGGGTAGTCTTGGCTGTGGTAGCAGCCAAATCCTGGATCATAGAACAACTGGACATCAACAATGCATTCCTACATGAAGATTTACATGAAGAGGTGTACATAAAGCCACCCCCTGGACTGATCCTGCCTAATCCAAACTTGGTCTGCAAACTGAACAAATCCCTCTATGGGCTTAACCAAGCCAGTAGGAAATGGCATAATACCCTATCCTCCAAACTTTTGTCTTTGGGTTTCTCTCATTCACAAGCTGATCAGACATTGTTCACTAAAGGTTCTCCACATTCATTCACCATAATCCTTTGTATGTAGATGACTTGGTTCTAACTGGCAACAACTTGAAAGAAATTCAACTTGTCAAGACCACTCTGCATCAATCATTCCAAATCAAATATCTAGGCACATTAAGATATTTTTTGGGTTTAGAGGTTGCAAGATCCAAACAAGGCATCCCTCTCAACCAAAGGAAATATACTCTATCTATGCTTGAAGAATCAGGGTGTTTAGCATCTAAACCTGCCGAAAACCCCTTTGATCCTTCAATCAAACTGCAATTAGATCAAGGCTCTCCATTCAAAGATCCATCCTGCTACAGAAGACTTGTAAGGAAATTGATATATCTTACAATATCAAGGTCTGGCATTTCGTATGCAGTCCAACAATTAAGTCTCTTCATGGCCAAGCCCATGGAATCTCACTACAATGCTGCCATGCGTATTCTTCGTTACCTCAAATCAACACCAGCACAAGGTCTCCTTTTCTCATCTAACAATGACCTCATACTCACAGGCTTTGTTGATTTAGATTGGGCATGTTGCCTAGACATACGCAAATCTCTCACAGTTTATTGTATTTTCCTTATGACTTCTCTAATCTCATGGAAAACCAAAAAAGCAAAACACTGTTAGTCGTTCCTCCACCGAAGCTGAATACAGAGCTTTAAGAAGTCTTGTCACTAAACTTTAATGGTTGAAGTATTTGTTTGATAATCTTCAACTCCCTCTTCATAAGCCAACTTCGATCTACTGTGACAATCGATCAACTATATATTTGGCTCATAATCATGTATTCCATGAAAGAACGAAACATATAGAGATAGATTGTCACGTGGTTAGAGAAAAGATCAAACAAGGCCTCATTAATCTTCTTCCCATCTCTTCTTCTCAACAATTGGTTGGTGTCTTTACAAAACCACATCATTCTTCTTCCTTCCATGGTTTCTTATCCAAGTTGGGGCTTCTGGATATCCATCGCCCAACTTCAGGGGGGATGAAAAGGAATTGATCAACATTGCATTCATTATTGGTCGTGATTGTCTCTTGGAATGTTGGAAATTCCATGCTTTTAGTTTTCTTTCTTTTTTGCATTGGGTTTTGCCTTTCAGGCCCATTTTCCTTTCTTTCCTTTTATTTCTGTTTCACACAGTTTTGTTAGTTAGTTTTTCCCCTTTTAGAAACTTTTGTATATTAAGGGTTCTTGCTCAAATTATGCAATCAAGTTTTTACATTCATTTCAATACAAAAGTTTATTAAGTTTATGATGCTCTCTCTCTCTTGTTCTTCTCTCTCTATGGTATCTCTTCAGAGAAATGGTAGAGGTGATATATGCATGCAAATATTATTGTAATGGAAGAGAGGGAAAATGATGACATGTTACATGTCCGTACCATATATCGTTGCATATGGTATAAGGAATTATGTGTTTAATAATGTGATCATCACATCAAGGAGATGGGTGAGTACTGTACTGTATAAATGCATATCATGCCATGCGGATTTCAAAGAAAAACCGTTTGGCCTAATTGGGAGGTATCTTCTTTGTTCTTTGGTCTTTTAACTGTTCGATGCAAAGGCTGCAGAATGACCTCATATGATTTTTACCTTTTTAGTAATAAATAAAGGAGTTTTATAGTGAACATTATCAATCCAACTTGGCAAAAGGGAAATTCGGAACCCACAAGAAAAACAAGGAAAGGTAAAAGAGGACCATTGCTAGCTACAAAGTTAAAATATTAAAACCTCTCTACATATATAAATGTTTTACTGCGGCTATTATTTTTATAGAATTATGCCCTGCTATATGAATTAAAGTGTTGTAAAATGCTTGGCTTTGGCCAGTGTGCAAATAAGAATATAATGTCATTAAGGAATTAATGATTTGGAGTTTATTATATCTAAGGAAACATTTAAACCTTTCTTATGGGTCAAGGTTAGGCCGTGCAATAGATTTTTCAACATCCTCTTAATTACTTAAAAGTAAGGTGGGGATTACATCAATTTTAGGAATGATGTGTGGTTTGGAGGATCTAGCTTGACGGGTTTTACTTCGGATATATATATATATATATATATATATATATATATATACACACGTATATATGTGTATGCATATTTATATATAAGAGGTTGTTTAGGACGGTGATAACGATACGTTAAATTTGTTGTCTGATGACTCGAATCCATAATGTAATGAAAATTTGGTAATTTAAGATAGAGATAATTTCTAAAATATTTCCTTATAATATTCCGTTGATTATGAAATATTTCATTATCTCTCCCCATGCAAAAAACAAGTCTACGAGTTTGATTCGAGGTGTTGTACAAAGATAAAGCATTGAAGATGTATTAGAGATCACACTATATTGAATTTCTTGAAGTTTAATCAAAGAACCAAACATCAAGGATGTCTCTAATTGATCTATTAATTTTGAACACTATAAATAGTGAAAACTATTAAAGAGTTAGAAAAAGAGTTATTGATCTAAAAAATGAGAAAAGGAACGCGAGATACAACCATTAATATTTTGAATAGAAAATAGGGCTAACTCTTCATTCTTTACGTATTTACTCTTAAATCATTCACAGGACAAATTTGTAAGGTGTCGAAAGATGGTCTATCTAAAAATAAATTTTTAACGAGTTTGAGAGACTTGATCAACAAATAACATTTGTATAAAGTTTGAAAAGGCTAAGTATCAAAGAATATTTAACATGTGGGATTCGTAAAAAACAATGCTTCAAACATTGAGTCTAGAGAGACTTTGTTATTAAAGAACACTCGTATGCATCTAGAGAGGCTCTGTTTACTTGGTAGAGTAATGAAAGGCTATGATGAAAATAATACTTATTTGAATATGGAGAGACTAGGTTGAAAATAACACTCATGATCATGAGTATGAAGAGGCTATGTTGAAAATAAATTATAGATTCCTGGAGAGTTGTTGTTAACTTATTAAAAAAATAAATCTGATTTATCATAGTAAAATTGGGCTATAAAATGAAGAGATATGGAACACGAAAATAAGGAATAAAAAAGAGCAATAATATTATACTGAAGTTGTTAGTTTAAAATTTTCAATCATGTAGTAGAACATCATATCATAGAGATCGACAACTATAAACAACTGAACTATTTCAATCTAGAAATGACATATCTCTTAAGGGTAGTGCTGTGAATATCTTAAAATGAGTGACCTAGTCCCGATTTAACCAAGCAACAACATCACATATATTTCCTAAAACTATAATCATTGATTAACACAAATTAAACCCCTATTTATGCATATCTTGCCTATTTCACATTACTCAAGACCTAAACACAATTGATCAAATTTCATTAACAAATTCTCTTATATTATTGTCTTTTTTTTATATTATATTTTGTTTTCTATCTTCTATTCGATTGCTTGCTCCCGGCGATGCCACTAGAACAACAATTGTAGTGCAACTGGCTCACATAAAAGAAGGAAACACTACCCGACTATGAGGTTCTAGAACCCAAGAGCCTATGTTAAGCAAGTGATCCATGGTTGTCGATCAGAACATGCATAGTTAAACAACTATCCATGGCTTGATCGGGTCTCGCACCACGACTATGGACTGGGACGACGTTGACACATTGGTGAGTTCGTTTCTGGACTTTTAGGGTTATTTATTGTGTTCAAATAGAAGACTATGTCTATATATGTATATGTATTTTGAATACCTAATTGGGCCAGAGTAATTACAAGAGCTCCTAATTAAACCTTCTAATAATACATTGGTAATCGCTCAACATTTTTAAGGATATGGGCACAATTGGCCAATCATTGCTAGCAAATCCTTGTATTTTGTCTCTCTTTGTTCTTAATTTTCTTCTCTTTTATTTGATTTCTTCTTCCAAACGCTTTATAAGTATGTTTTAAATACTTTGTCGCACGGGTTGAATTATATATGTTTGCAATAAATTTTACAATGGCGTTGCTGACAAATTTTCACAATTGTAATAAACGAAGCATAATTGTAATCATAATTTGAAGTATTAATAGATAGTACAAGAATTCTTTCCATGAAATATGGATAATTGGACTTACATATTATTGAAGAACAAAACTATCACATTTTATATATTTTACACATTTAACACAAATGTTTTATTAGTTTATTAATTAGTTTGTTTAGGTAAGTTTGTTATATATTCATGTACTATAAATAAGGTCTTATGCTTTGATCAAATAATGAGAAAATTTCACAATATTCACTTTATGCTTCCGCATTTTTTTTCGCAATATAATATTAGAGTCTTCATCCGGAAGGCTTTGATCATCGCTGCGCATTCTCTAAAAATTATCGTCTTTCTCTTCCATCATTATGCATCAACCATCAAACTAAGAAGAAGTCGGAGTTTGGAGTACAAATGCAAATCAAATCACCAACAATCTATCTTCCATCAAGTTGTTTTGGCTTCTTTATCTATACCAATCATCTTCTAATACTGTTCGTGAGTTCCAATTACAAATATATACATTTCGTCCACTATATGGTGATAAGATGTGATCGTGAGATGGAGGAAAATTTGTGGTTTCCATGGAAATTGAGATTCCAAGTCTTGAAGGGTGATGATCAAGAAGCTTACACGAGAATGGTAAACAAAACAAGAAGAGAAAGAAGAAGATCACAATTCTACACCTCCAAAGATATATTTACATCATTCTAGTGCTGATGGTTTCTATGATGTCGAAGCCATTCGCCGCAAGAAGATCTACATAGAGAAACTTGGTAACCGCAGGCCAAACATCACCATATGCTTCAAAAACAACAAGAACAAAATCAACAACAACAACAAGATCAACAACAACAACAACAAGATCAACAACAACAACAAGATCATCAACAACAACATCAACAAGATCAACAACAACATCAACAAGATCAACAACAACAACAAGATCAATAACAACAACAAGATCAAATGATTGAGAAAATCCAATCACGTTAGAGTTGAGATTCCGATTCATTACATTGTCACAATATTAAATCGAATTATCAAGCTGGAGTCATTGTCATTTACCCTCAAGCTTGAAGGGGGCTATTGAAGAACAAAACTATCACATTTTACACATTTTACATATTTTACACATTTAACACAAATGTTTTATTAGTTTATTAATTAGTTTGTTTAGGTAAGTTTGTTACATATTCATGTACTACAAATAAGGTCTTATGCCTTGATCAAATAATAAGAAAATTTCACAATATTCACTTTATACATATCTTTTGGAATGAGGCTCATCTCTTTTCTGAGATCTTGGATCTATTATTAAAATTATATGGAAGACTCTAATTCCTTAAAAAATAGTTGTCTTATATGTTGGATTTTATTGACCATATTCTCTTCAAAAACCAACCTGTTTAGGCGTGGTGTTTTATGTGATGCTTGCTGCGTTTTATGTTCCCTGCAGAGTGAAGAGGATGTAAATCATCTTTTTGTTTTTTACACCTTTGCGTTCTCATTTGGCAATAAATTTTTTGGTTGATTGGATGTTTCTATTTGTTTCCTGATACGCCAATAACTCTTTTTTCTGTCTTATGGGTAGAACACAAAATGGGATGCTGCTGTCTGCATGTTGTGATTTGGTCATTGGGGCTACTTATAAATGATGTTATTCTGATAGAGTATGTGATGCAATAATATGATTGTGGTGACTCTGTAACTTATCATATGATAATTGTGGTGTAACACCAAATTATAATGATGTAATTGTATTAGGTCATAGCACAACCATATCAAATCATCGTAACCACATTAGACCATTGTAATTGTGCCATACTACATCAGACTATATTTATATTGTATTAAATTGAATCAAATTTAAAATATTTTTTTATACAACAAAAAATTAACACAACAATAGGCACAATCTGTATTGTAACGGATACAATTGCTATAACTGTAACCATGATTCCAATTACGATCATAACCTCAATTTAAAATATTAATACAATCTTAATTAATATTATTGATTTCTTAGATTTGGTGAGGTATTGGGGAAGAAGAAATACAAACGAAAGCTAATTAGGAATTTTATTTTTTATCTTTAAGACTCATAAGATACCTTATAAAAAGAGGAGGGATAAGAAGGAAATGAGAAAATATCATACCACACTCCTATAAGAGTTTAAATCTGAATATCACAATTAATAGTCCACAATTTAACCTCAATTTATTATACATTGTTATTATAATGATATTGTCAAGCTTATTATCCTAAAAAGAAACATTTTTGATAAACTTATCCGTCCTACAACTCTATTTAAAGTACTGGCTTCTGTTTTTGGACTGAGTCATCACACTCTATAGTTGACTCATCAATCTAATCCAAAATTTACTCCTAATTAAGTCTCAGCTTCACAATATAAATTCACCCACTTCTCACATATCACCTCATATTCTTTATTCACATTTCTCTCTTTCTCTCTCAAGTAACAAGTAACAATGCAGGTTATGAAACCAACCATGCAAATGGAAGCACCTTCAGCACCATCACCACCACCCAAGAGGCTAGAGATGAGCCCTTACGAGATGGTGCACCAGCTGGCTTCCTCCAACGCCGTGGTTGTCTTCAGCACCACCGACTGCTGCATGTCCACGGTGGCCAAACGCCTTCTCTACAGCCTTGGTGTTGGCCCTGCCGTTGTTGAGCTCGACCAGCACGCCTCCGGCCTCGATATCAAGGCTGCCCTCTACCAGCTCGCAGGCCGCCAACCGTCCGTCCCCGCTGTGTTCATCGGAGGAAACTTCCTTGGTGGGGTTGAGGCCCTCATGGCCAATCATATCAATGGCAGTCTTATTCCACTCCTCAAAGATGCTGGAGCACTGTGGCTCTAAACAAGCTCATATGCTAAGTTATGTTGCTTGAACATAGATAATAAAACATATTAAAAATATCAAATAGATTAATAGGATTATGAAATTGGTATAACAAAGAGTAGCTAGTTAGTATAGGCTAATTAAGAGAGTGATAAAGCTCTTGTTTATGTAATGTCATAGCTTACTAATTTCTTATGGTTAATTTAATTTCAAATTACTTGGTAAGTTTCAGGCATTTTTTGCCACTCTCTTTTGGTATTATATCATTTGTTACTTTTTTACCACAAGAAGCTTCAACTAAGTTTCAGGTATACAATTCTTCCCTTAATTACTTTGGAATATATATACATACAAGACGTTATTTCTATGAATTGAAAATTGTAATAACATTATTTATGATGTTTATCGTTAGAATATTAATCTCTAAATTTTTTTCTAATCGTTTCACAAATAATCTCTTTATGTATCTAAAAATTTAATAAATCTCCATTTGATATACTCTAATTACTAAAGTTTAAGAATCTATATATAAAGTTTTTAACAAATATTTATATATATTATGTAATTAGGAACATACTTTTAATATTAACTATATATATCAGTGTTGTTAGAATCGGACTAAACGGTCGGACCGGTCTGACCGCTGACCGGACTTGAAAACGGCTCTGGTTTGCCATCTTAATCCAATGAGAGTTGAACCGCTTTGAACCGGAAAAAATCCGGTCCGACCATGTTAAACCGGATTAACCCGGGAAGTAAACCGGACGGCTCACTTAAAAATAAAAAGAATGTGACAATGTTCTAATATTTTATTTTACTACAGTCCAACAAAAGATAAAGAGGTATTATTCCAATATAATTATACATAATTATTAATTATATAAAGTTTTACATTTATATATAACTATATATTTATAAATAAAAAATTATTAATTATGTACGAAATCACCCGGTCAGACCGAATAGTTTAACTGTTTAAACCGACCTAATACAGGACCTCTGCCGGTTTGACGTCCGGTTCGGGTTTCACAATGCTGATATATATATATATATATATATCCTATAATTGATCTTAATTTAATAAGAAAATGAAAGTGATAGTAAGAAGCACTGCAAAAAAGTGAGAGTTGAGATAATGAATTAAATTGAAAAATAAAAACACCATTTTTTGAATGCATTGGATATCCATCCAAATGGAAATAATAGATGAATTCGAATTCATGTATTAGTTAATTTATTTATTTGATTATATGTATGTAAATCCATTAGCTCTACTAGATGAATTTGGATGAATTTCTTGGATTTGGAAAATTTTACCACATCCAGTCTCATATAATATTGTAAGTCTTATAATTTTGTGGTAAAATTTTCCTAAGTTTAAGTGTTATATTTATACACTTTGTCATTTCTTCACCCCTCTTAAATTTTATGCTTTATATCATTTTTAATTTCGTATCTGATGGACCATTTTGAAAAACATATATAGTTGCATATTAATTTATTTTCCAAAAAAAGTTATTCAGCATTAACTATATTTTTATAAGGAAAATGTATAATAGAAGGAGCACAGATCATTCACCACATAAAATAAAATTATTGTGAAGATAATAATTTTTGTTTGCCTTTTAAAAATTAGAATATAATATTTGTATATTGACAGTTTAAAAATTTATATACAATCAATATGTTATCCATCATTAATTTATATAACTTTTATTTAAAAGTAAAAATTCTTACATTTTAAATGTATACGCCATTTTCTCTATAAAATAAAAATAAACTACACTTCCGTGTGTGTTAGAAAAACACGCGTGAGAAACTTGTTCGGTCACCGCCACTAGTTAGTTTATATAATTGGCTAGAAAAAGAATAAGGTGGGATTGTAAAGGTGATATATGCATGCAAATATGATTTGACTGAGAGAGAGGACATGTTACATGTTGATTTGTACCAAATATTGTTATATTTGAAATAAGAATATGGTGTGTATAATAATGCGATCATCACATAAGGAGATATATGAGTAGTGTACTGTATATATACATGCAGATCATGCCATGCGGATTTCGAAGAAAAACCGTTTGGCCTAATTGGGGAATGAGGATCTTCTTTGTTCTTTGTTGGTATGTTTTCTGTTGAGGGAAATGCTGCACAATGACCTCATTACAGGAAAAGGAAAAACAAAGGAGGGAAGGAAGGGAAAAGAAGACCATTCAGAGTTATAATTAATGGTGATTACAAAGAAGATAATTATTTTATCCTCATTCATGTATACCATTATTTTTATGTTTGAGGTATTGATAAAATAGCGGGGATAGAAGATATTCCATTTCAAAGTGGTTAAATATTGTTGTTTGTTTTATTGCAATTTTAACTTTAGAAATAATGTGAATTTAATATCTATATATTGCAATATAAAAGTTTGATATTTAAATATTGTTTAACATAGTGTCTGGGTAAAAAACTTTACTGGGAGTGTATTGATATTAATCTGAAATAAAATATATGTAACAAATCAAATTGTCTTTTTAAGATTATATAAAAATATGTCTATTTATATTAAATTGTATTTTCCTTTAATTTTTTTCTTTTAAAAGCCTTGTAAGTTGTAATTTATTACAAAATCAAACACTCTACTTTTAATGTTGAGACCAGATATGTGAGGTGGGAAAACAAAACCTGTCTGTATTGAGTCTTAAGAGAATAGGTTTGTAAACAATATTTGAAGAGGCAAAATGTACAAATAATATTTGCTTAAGTAATGTATTATAAAAGCTTTTAACCTATAGGGAGCTATATTTAATTATTTATGAATACCAAATTAAATATACTTTTTATGTCATCTTTTAAATTTTATTTTATTCCAAAACGAGTTAATCGTCTAGTTTTTGTTTTGTCAAAAACAAATAAGTCTTGTTAAACAGACTTAATATTACTAGTAGCTGTTAATTAAAATATTTTAAAATCAGAAAAATGTGGAAAATTCAACTATCCTCTTGTATTTTATTTCTCATTTTAGCATTGAGATTCTTTATTTTAATATAATAAGGAAAATGTTTTTTTAATTTGGAGAATATCGAGCAAGTAGACTCTGCCATCTGCTTCTATGTTAATATTTTATTAGGGTGAAACTTCACCCTCAACCTCTTTTATTATAAGACCACCTTATGACTCCCAAAGAAACAAAAACATTGTTTTATATATTATAGTACTAGTAGTATATATTTGGAGAGGGAAATGCATTATTTACCATATCCTTGCTATATAAGCATGGCTCTACTATCTTGAGCTAGGGATTACAACTTTCAGCTGATTCCATACCGAGTTTTTAGTTTCTTTGTTATTTGTTTGGGTCTTTGCATCAAACAAAAATATTGATGATTTTTTTGTTTTTTAGAGGAGAGATTCGAGTTCAGGTGTGATAAGTGGGAGAATAATAAGCTAAATTAGATGGAGACTAAATAATTACATCAAAGTTTTATTTCAGAGTACTGTTAAGTAATCGATTAAAAAAATAATGCAATAAAGCAAAAAACTTTAGTTTTCTTTATATAGCGTTTATAATTTAAAAAAGAATTTGATCGTTATTTTATTATGACAAAAAGCAAATAAACGAATCACAGAATAAAAAACTATTGGAAAAATAAATACAAGATGTAAGAAGGACATGGCATTTTATGCATGTAATAATGAGAGAGCACTTCAGGCTGTGACGTGAAATTTGATATTCCAGTTTATATTTCTTATCCTATTTCGACATCATACTTGTAGTTTTGTACACTAATAATGTGTGGGGAGAACATTTCGCTTTCCATGTTTTTTCCTTTCTGGTAAATCATGAGTCATGAGTGGGATATGAAATTTGACCGATGACTATTACACTTTCCATTTACATGAAGGGGAAGGAAACACAACGAACGAAACATGTGAATAACTGAAGAGTTATAATTATTTTGTGAAAATTTATACATAGTTAATATATTATTTACTATTCATTTGTATTACTTTTATTTAAAAATCAATCATGATTAAAAATGAATAATAAATAATACAATGACAATATAAAAACTCTTATATTGTCGATATATATATATATATATATATATATATATATGACCGGATACACTCTAGGTCACATTCACTAACACTACTAGTTCAATGAGAGGAATGAGTGATCACCCATCATCCCATTAGCATCATGGAGGGAGATGCTTTTTTTAGCTGACAATTTTATTAAAGATGTATTGCACAAAATATTATAAAAGTGAACCTGATAGGGTAAAAAAAGAATAGTAAATAAAAAACAGAATATAGAAAAATACTTTTGAAAATACTTTTGAGCACCCAAGTTGGATGAATTAATCAATTAGCTACTATTTGGAATATGCTTATCGCAACCTCCACACTCAGTGCAATGGGTGTGTCGCGACCCGATTTTCGGTTGGAAGACCGGCTCTACGACTTGGGAGGTGGCGAACTCGATTTCTACCTCTCCTGATTGATTTGGAGTCGCTACTATGTTTTTTGCGGTTAAAACGTAGAAAACTCTTAGTTGCCCGATTTGGATAAAATGGTCTTTAAACAAAGATTCTGGACTCGGGAGTCGATTACGGATCGGGGAAGGTATTAGCACCCCGTCCGCCCGTATTAAAACGGTACCCTCGCTAATAACATGGACTTTTATACCCTTAACAATTATTTATTTAAAATTTTTTGTTTTTATTATTGAGCCTGACAATACCGACTTTGGTCCTACGTATCCATATTAAGGGGATCGAGGCTTACGTAGTTTTAGTTCAAAAATTGTTTTTACTTTGGTCGATTGTTAATGATTTGGAAAATATCGAAAGGTTTTATAAGTATTAGTTTACTGCATTAGTTGATTTGAATTTTGTTCAAAATATGTAATTGTTTCGATTCAATGAGACTAATAGTTTTAGAGACGGTATTGGTCGTAGACCTTCTTCCCATTTTCAGAGGAGTTAGAGATGACTCGAACCGTGATCTCACTATAAAAATCTCATGAAATTTATTTGGTAAAATAGTTTCTAATTATTTATAAATATAGAATTCAACGATAAAATAGTTTATTAATATATATATATATATATAGAATTAATAGTTTAGAGATAGTGTTGGTCGTAGACCTTCTTCTCATTTTTTGGAGAAGTTAGAGACGACTCGAATTTAGGGACACTATATGAAATTAGGTGATACAACTGTTATGAATCACTTTTATATAAGAAATTTAATAGCTTAGAGACGGTGTTGGTCATAGACTTTATTCCTATTCTCAGAGAAGTTAGAGACGAAAATTTCATAATTAATATTTTTATAATTTCCAAATATTTATCCATATAGAATTTAGTAGTAAAATAGTTTATTAATTAACTATTATTAAAGTAAATGTTAGTATAATTCATAGGATACATCATGGGAAATATGCCAATTACTATATAATTACTAAGGCTGTGACTTCAGGAGTTGGTAAACAGGAATTTAGAAAGATTACGCATAAAACAAATATAGGATTTAGACAAAATATAGAAATAATAAAAAGTAATAATGAAAGGTAATAACAAAGAAAAGGGTTTTTGACAAAACCAAAGAAAAGGGATTCAGATTACCCCATCCCTAACCTCAAAATAAACCTCCGCCCCATTCTCTCCACTTCTATTCCAGCGACGGAGATCAAGGATTTGCGGTGGTTTGTGATGGAATGAAAAGGTGCTCCGGTTACACCTTGGGCATGCGGGTCAACTTCCGACCAATTCACACGGGTATGTCCTCTTATCTCCTCTTTGTCTTCCTTACAAATGGGTGTCGTTTCCGACGAACCCGAAGAAACTCCCTCCTTGCGTTGATAGCCACCGAGGTTGAGCGGGAACCTATCCCCTTTACGGCATTGAGGCCATTCAACCACATGGTTTCACTATGGTCACCTAAGGTTAAAGAAATTTAATCCTCCTTTAGCGTCGGGACAGGTTCAGTGGCTCAACGATGGCTCAACAATTTCCGTCTCCATCTTGTTTTAAGATTACAACAGTGCACTATTTGTTTTCATCTATTTCATTTTTTATTAAGTTCATACATGTTTTTGTTGAAACTAGTGTGTACTTTAGCATGATCAGTTAGAAACATTTACGAACTAAGCATATAAGTCTAATAAATAAACCATATAAAGCAGGGTATGTTTATCGAATATGCGTATATGCTTTGATGCTCAGGGCACATATAAAATATTGTTTTTTATGGTTTTAATGTTTACCTGAGTGTATGCTCTCTTGTTTTGTCCTTCTGAGTGTTGATTCTTTGTCTACAGAGGTTCTGCTTCTATATTTGTGTGATAGAACAGTGCATGAGGGTTCTGATTTCAGTGTACGTGTGTATTCTGGATGTTTGGGTATATGTGAGCTATGACAATTGTGTTGTGTGTTCTTTGCTTTTTTGTGATAGACACTGGATGCAAGTTTATATGGATTGTAGGTATATTCTGATGGTACTATGTATATGCATGGGTATTCTCTCTGGATTGCAGGGTTTGTTTCTAAGTTCTGTCTATACGGGTTCTTTTTACAGCAATTGTATGTTCTGTCTCTGTGATAGAGTATGCTTTTTATAGCCGACTAGCTGGGCCTCCTGGGTTGCCCATTGAGAATTAGGAATAATCCTTACTCTTGTGTTTAGAAACTGCCTAATGATTAGTCTTTCATGTGAATTTATTGCATATGTAACTGATGATAGATCCTTTGGTCTGCTGGATGATCCCTGATAATTTTCTGGCAGCCCACCATTGCTCTAATTGCTCAATAATTGCCTTTATTCATGATGTTTATGACTGTTTGTAACTGAACGTGTCATCCCTAGAAATTCCTGCTATTGATTATCATGTGTTTTATGCTGTCTCTCTGCTGCCATTTACCAGCCTAATGACGTCTACTTAGTGCCTCTTTTGATGCTTTTACTTTGTAACTACCTGAAATTCCCGACTGATTTATCTTATGACTCCTGGTTGATGACCTTCTTTCATTAATTGGTTCTTTAACAGCTTATTTTATGAGGAGCATTGCGTTGAGAAGGCCGATTGGTTCCCTGCACTAGAGGTAAAAATTGAAATAAGCCTAAATGTATGACAGTTCGTAAGGGAGGGTATCCGAATAACCTTTTTTGTTCTTTAGCCATACCGACTTTAATACAAACTCTTTTGTTCTCTGAATTTAGTTTATTGTTTGCATTCGTTAATATTGGTCTTATTGCTGCAGTAACAATATCATTTGAGAAATACGAACACAAGCAATAAATCCTAGGTGGGGGATCCAAGAACAGAAGCTTTCTGTGATGTTATGCAGTACCCGGTGGCTATAAACACTCCAAGCATCATAAGCTATAGCTCATCCTGCTTTGTAAATGCCAAGTTGGTGAGATAAGGAATTTTGAAGTGGGTCATTGAAGATGATGACCTTAAGGCAACTATTTTGGATTAGTATGCCACTGAGGTCTTTTCCTATTATACCAAGGCACGTGAAAGTATCTTAGGTGCCTATTTCCTGTCTGCTTTTGATAAGAGGATGGATATGTTGCCTATATATTCTTCTCAAGAACAATAATACCTCTTTTCTAGCATACTCTCTGCTTTTCGACTCCCACAATTCGGTATCAAACTTTTCACGTTTTTCCAATGTGTGTTTTTTCTTTCTGTTCTGCTATACCTTACTTCCTTGTGTGTTATGTGCAATCCAGACAATGTTGGTCTATATTTCCTTTTTTTTTTAACTTTGTCTTGGGATAGTAGAGGAGGTGGAAGAAAACAAGGAATCCACGTCCTCTTTGCTTTCTCCTCCACTTATGTAATATATTAAATACATGGCAGAGCCAAGGTTTATAATCCGAAAATTAAACACAATGTGTTATGCCCACTAACAATAATAGAATCTCAAAAAATCGGTATGTGCTTTAAGATGTTATATGACCTTGATTATGTAACAATCCCAATGAAAAGTTTATTAAGTTAATCGAATTGAATTGGTAAAAATGTTTCTAATCGCAAGTTACGAACTAGACATTCACAAGACAAATCCAATTGGTTATGAAATATTTCACAAATTTGTTTGTTCCGAACTTGTTTTGAAATTTTCGTACGCTTAAATTTTGAAATCAAGCTGGACAAAAGTGAGTGTTCACAGGGTAGTGCGCTTACTGTAAGACTCCACGCTCAGTGCAACCTGGTTCAATTAAACGTCACGCTCAACGCAGGGCTCCGCGCTTAGCGCAGACCGGTGCATCTAAGCGTCAGGACAGACAGCTGGATCCCACGCTCAACACAACAAGTCAACAATAGTGCGCTAAGCGCAAAAGCCAGCATCAGAATACTATTTAAAGAGTTTTAAACCATTTCCTTTGTACACTACTTTCCTACTTCGAATTGTACTTTCATATTAGCTTTTCTTTAGAGAATTTAGCTCAATTAGTTCATTGACTAAGTGTAAGAATCATAGGTGATAATCGTTGCTAGATTGTGTATGGTTCTACCACCCCATGAGTGTATTATCCTTATCATTCTTACATTATATGGATATGAGTAACTAAGAATATTTTAGTTGAGGTTAAATGTAGCACAAACTCAATTTAACCACTTTGATTCTAATATATTCCAAGAAGTTCATTTCCATTTTGAGTTTTATCTTTACTTAATGTTTGCTTTAGTATTGATCAACTTTTGCATGAACGTATAATTATTTGCTTAAGTTATTTTTGCATGAATTCTGGACTTATTTTTGAATGATTTACCCCATCTCATATAGTGCATGGGTTAGCCACGTGCAAGTGGTGCCAAAAAAGGGGGATAATTGTTGTCCCCAATAATTATAATGAACTCATCCTAACCTGCACGGTCACATGTTGAAGAATGTGTGTTGATTACCGGAGGCTTAACAAAGTCACCGGGAAAGACCACTTTCCATAACCTTTTATGGATCAAATGTTTGAACTATTTGCTGGTCAAACATTTTATTATTTTATGGATGACTACTATGTATACAATCAAATTACAGTTGACCCCACTGATGAGAAAAAACCGCTTTTACATGTCCCTTTGGCGTCTTTGCTTATCGGCGAATGCCTTTTGGTTTATGTAATGTGCCATCCACCTTTCAATGATGTATATTGACTATTTTTTATGATATTGTGGGAAAATGCATAGAAGTTTTCATGGATGTCTTCTCTATATTTGGGGTCACCTTTGATCTATGTTTGCAAAACCTTGAGACCATGCTCAAGGGCTGTATTGATACCAATCAGTCTTAAATTGGGAAAAGTGCCATTTTATGGTCACTGAAGGGATAATACTAGGTCATAAATTTTTTGCTACGAGACTTGAGGTCGAGTTGACCAAAATAGAAGTAATTGATAAATTACCGTTACCAGCAAATGTCAAAGGAATTCGTAGTCTGATTGGACATTCTGGATTATATCGATAATTTATCAAGGATTTTTCAAAAATTGCTAAAACTCTTAGTAATCTTCTGAATAATGATTGTCCCTTCCTTTTTGATGAGACTTGCCTTAAAGCCTTTGAGAAGCTTAAGAGAAGCCTAGTTACCGCCCCAATCATCGTTGCACCTAACTAGAAAAAATGATTTTGAACTAATGTGCAATGTGAGTGATTATGCGATTGGGGTTGTACTAGGCCAATGAAATGAAAAGAATTTTCATGTCATACACTATACCAATAGAGTTTTAAATTTTGTGCAATGCAACTATTGAAAAAAAGTTGTTGGCTATAGTGTATGCACTTGAAAATTTCTAAAGCTACCTTATAGGCTCTAAAGTAGTCGTGTATATTGATCATGCTGCTATAAAATATTTGTTAACTATGTTGGATTCCAATCTACGACTTTTGCGTAGGGTCTTGTTACTCCAAGAATTTGACTTGGAAATCTGAGATGAAAGCGGGAAAGAAAATGTTATTGCTAACCACTTTTCGAGGTTGGTCAATTCTGAGGTGACCTCAAGTGAGAGGAGAATTGTTGAGATATTTCCCGATGAGAAACTATTTCATATCCATGAAAGGCCATCTTTTCCGGACCTAACAAATTATAAGGCGGCTCAGATCATTCCCTACGTCGAGTATCAAAAGAAGAAATAGTTTCTCCTGGATGCCACTTAATACTTGTGGGATGATCCTCATTTGTTCCGCATTGGAGCTGATGGGCTATTGTGTATATGCATATGCCCAGATGAAGCTAAAAACATCTTTTGGCATTGCCACAACTTGTCTTACGGAGGGTATTATAATGGTGAGAAGACCACTACTAAGGTCCTCCAACCTGACTTCTATTGGCCAACTCTATTTAAAGATGCACATTTAATTGTGAAGAGTTGTGATGCTTTCCAACAAATGGGTGGCATTGGGTAGCGCAATGAAATGCCGCTCCAAAATATGCTAGAAGTCGAAGTCTTCGATTGCTGGGGTATTGATTTCATGGGTCCTTTTCCATCCTCCAACTCTAATTTGTATATCCTTGTGGGGGTGGATTATGTATCAAAGTGGGTCGAAGCGATAGCCTTCCCCACTACTAATGACAAAATGGTGATATTTTTAACCGGTTTGGTACACCGTAAGTCATCATCAGTGACAGAGACTCACACTTCTGCAATGCTCAGCTTGTCAAGGTCCTAAAGCATTATGGGGTGAATCATAAGGTTGCTTCACCTTATCACCCCCAAACTAATAAGCAAGACGAGGTATCCAATCGAGATGTAAAACACATCCTTGAAAAGACTGTTTCATCATCTCAGAAAGATTGGTCCTACAAGCTGGACGATTCCCTTTGGACATATCAGACAACTTTCAAAACACCTATAGGGTGTAGCTCTTTTCAGCTCGTTTATGGCAAATCTTTCCATTTACAAGTAGAGCTAGCCCACAAGGCTTATTGGGAAATGAAGTTCTTGAATTTTGATGAGAACTTGGATGGCGACAAGCGTATAACTTAGATGCACCAATTAGTTGAATTTAGGTTACAAGCCTACAACTCATCTGAGTTATACAAAGAGCGAATAAAGAAATATCATGATAGTAAGCTTGTTAAAAGAGAGTTTAGAGTACGCAAAAAGTGCTACTCTTCAACTCTAGACTAAGAATTTTTCCTTGAAAGTTGAAGTCTAAGTGGTCGGGACCTTTTGTGGTCAAAGAGGTTATGCCTCGTTGGCTTTTGAGTTGTTGGACCCAACCACTCAGAAAACTTGGGTAGTGAATGGGCAAAGGATTAAGGCTTATTTGGGTAATGAAACCCACCAATTCCCTGCTAGTGCCCATTTTATCGAGCCATAACTTGGCACTCGTCAAGCTGTTGACGTTAAACAAGCACTTTTTGTAATATCCCAAAAATCATTTCATAATTACTATATTTAATCTCTTGGGGAAATGGGTAAAATATTTTATGTAACATATAACTCACAAATCATTTTTTTCCATTTTATCTATTCTCTTTCAAGACGTCACATTTTCAAACCTTTGCGGAAATAATTTCTTAATACTTAAAATGTAATTGAACAAAACACAATTCTTTTCTGAGTTCTTCTCATTAATCAATTCTTGAATTTGTAATACGTACATCATGGTTTACAAAATACAAGGCGGAGTATATTCTTCGCCTCTAACAAAGACTAAAAATACAAATAAAAATAAAATAATGTCGAGGGTGTCGGCATTACAAAAGTACCCTACATAGGTTCCCTATCAAAAGAAAGAAAGGAGCTCCTAGACCGATGGTGCACTGGAAACCTCACTCGGGTCTTCCTTGATCTCCGAGGCTGAAGAGATCTCTATAACCTCCACCAAATCCTCTATGCAAATTAACTCTACACAGTCATTATCCTCGTCCTCCACCACCTCATCCGCTGCCCAATCCAGCGAAGGGACTGGGGTGTACCCCCTAGGCCCTGATGAAATAGCCATGCCCGCTCCTTCCGTCCCTCTTGGTGTTGCGTCAGTATATGAGAATCCCGGTTGGGGCCAGTAAAAGTGCAAAGTGTCAAGGATAGCACTAGCATGTCTTAGCCTATGTTTTGATGAAGACAATGGTTTAACAAAGCTTGAAGATGGCTCAACAATCAATAGGCCTTATGCTCATTTGGTCATGTCTAGACTAGGATATAAATTGAGTCTATAATCTAAGTAGTCTGGGATGTGTGCCGTAGTAATTGAGTATAGGTTAGGTAAACCTAGATGCTAGTCTCTTAAGCCATCTTAATTGAACTATCATATTCATGAGATACATCATCTAGTTAATTATATGGTCATGCATATATCATACATGTTATATGTGCATATTATGCATAATAGAATTGGTAAAGCATGTATGTCTATTGTGCATAACATATGAGAAGTTTGCCATTTGAAACATATGCATAAATGTCCCAGTTAATCGATTAACGTGGTAACTTAATCGATTAACCTAACTATTTTTTTGTTGAATATGTGTTTTATGTTTTAACTGATTTCTGTGTCTTTCTGTTGGCCCGTTAATCAATTAAATGGAAGTCTTAATTGATTAACTAGTCTGTTATGTGTTGTAATTGAAATCTGTTTTTTGCTGTTGTAACTGCTTAACTGTTTAACTGTTTTTGCAACGGATGAAACCACTTATTCTCCATGCTATA
>NC_032009.1:30175751-30175999 GCF_001865875.1 Lupinus angustifolius | reverse complement strand
TATAAATACAAGGCTTCACTCAGAAACCTGCAGCATTGCATTTTATTGTATAGGGCTGTTTAGAGAGCATTTTTGCATACGTACTTTACTATTTTTCTGCAAGAGAGTTTCATGTGTGAGAAGAGAAATTATGATGTTTCTGCTATAACATGCTTTAGGTTTTTGCATAGTTTCATATCCATTCTTATATTGCTCACATGATCATGCATGAGATTTTGATAGAAAGAAATCATTTGTATACTGATATT
>NC_032009.1:30174405-30175651 GCF_001865875.1 Lupinus angustifolius | reverse complement strand
CGGTTGTTAATCGATTAACTGGACTGTTTTTCTAGCAGTTGGGTTTTTGATCAAGAAGCGGTAATTGTTAACCGCTACACCTATTCAACCCTCTTCTAGGTGTTCCTAGTCTAGTGATACCTAACAAGTGGTATCAGAGCTAGTACGACGTGCTAGCTCAACCGCATCCGCGTGATCCGAAGGGAATTAAAATGGGTTCCACCGACCCCTTTGGTGGTGATGGTGCATCCATTAACTGCCATCCCGTATTCAGTGGCGAGGGTTACGCCTACTGGAAAGTGCGAAAAAAAATATTCATTGAGGCTATTGATTCAGATATTTGGGAATCCGTAATCAATTGATAGAAAGAACTCATTATAATGCTAATATTGATTAACTCACTTTTATATTGATGGCTTAAGTGATTAGACCCACTTCACTTAGTGGAGGGCGAACCGAAAGAAAAGCCAAAAAGTCTATGGACCGATGAGGAGCGCAAAATGGTCCAGTTCAACCGTCGCGCCAATAACATCATTACATTGGCCCTATCCTAGGACGAATTCTTTTGGCTGTCCCAATGTCAAAGTGTCAAGGAAATGTGGGACACTCTACACGTGACTCATGAAGGCACTAGCAAATTCAAGCGTGCCCGGTTAAATGCGCTAACTCACGAATACGAATTATTTCGTATGTTACCGAGTGAATCAATCAGCGATATGCAAAATCGATTCACTCACATCATCAACCATCTTATCGCTTTGGATAAGGTGTTCACCAAAGGAGAGCTCACTAATAAAGTCTTACGCTGTCTTGACAGGAGATGGCAACCTAAACTAACAACAATCATGGAGTCCAAGGATCTAGACTCCATGCCTTTGGCAACAGTCTTTGGAAAGCTTCAAGAGCATGAGATGGAGCTTGGGCGTCTGACAGTTCATGAGGAGTCCGATCACAAAAAGAAGGGAATCTCTTTCAAGGCTTCAACATCACAACCCATTGAAGAGATAGATAATGAAGACTCTGATTCAGACATTGACGAGGAAATGATGAACCTCCTAGTACGAAAATTTGGAAATTTCTTAAAGAAGAAAGGAGGACTTAGAAGATTCTAAAAGAAAGAACCGCATAAATCAACAAAGAAAGGAAAGACAAAAGAGTGCTTCACTTGCCATGAATGTGGTAAGCCAGGACACATGAAGTATCAATGCCTTATTTATCTGAAAAGAGTTGATTCAGAGAAGAGTAATTCCCGGGACTTCAAATTAAA
>NC_032009.1:30169033-30174305 GCF_001865875.1 Lupinus angustifolius | reverse complement strand
ATGATAAATTGAATCTGTAATTGAAAAGTTGGATATTTGTTTACTGCCATATACTTTATATTTGTGCATAAAAATATCTGAAATATATCTGTTCAATTGAGTTTTAATCATTGTGCAATTTGTCTGTTTAGTCATTTTGTTATGTAAAATAGTTAATCAATTAAACCCGGTTGTTAATCGATTAACTGGACTGTTTTTCTAGCAGTTGGGTTTTTTTATTTATCTGAAAAGAGTTGATTCAGAGAAGAGTAATTCCCGGGACTTCAAATTAAAGAAAGCCTACATCATCTGGGATGTACCAGAGGAAGAAACAACATCAAGCACCTCAATGAAGAGGAGACCGCAAAGCTGTGCTTAATGACTATGGGATACCCAGTAGTGTTTACGCTTGGGTAAGAAAGGAAGATAACTCCCTAGTCACTAACAAAAAAGGACCCAATATAATTTGGGTACCTGAGTCTAGCAAGTGATCTATATTGCAGGTATATCTTCGAACACATGGACAAAATTGGTATCTTGATAGCGACTGTTCGAGACATAGACTGGAGACAAGTTAAAATTCCTAGACTTGTCATTGAAAGAAAAGGGATTTGTCACTTATGGAGACAACAACAAAGGAAAAATCTTGGGCACCGGGAAGATTGGCAACTCAACCCACACAATCATCGAGAACGCTCTCTACGTAGAAGGTTTGGAACACAACTTATTGAGTATAAGCCAATTATGTGACAAAGGTAACAATGTGTCTTTTGATTCTGATTGTTATATCATTCGTGATGAATTATCTAATAATGTTAAATTTGTCAGACATCAAGTAAATAATATTTGTATGGTTAATCTGGAGGATGTCACTCCCCTTTTTACAAAATGTCTTATTTCAAAAGAAAATGACAGCTTTGGCATAGACGCGTCACTCACATACATGTAAAGCATTTAGAAAGATTATCGAAAAATAACTTAGTAATCGGTCTTCCAAAACTCGATTTTAAAACTCAAGATTCCTGTGACATGTGTCAGAAATGCAAACAAGTTAGGAATTCTTTTAATAAAATGAATGTGATATCCACTACTAGACCATTGGAGCTTCTCCATATGGACTTATTTCGACCATCACAAATTATTAGTTTTGGTGGAAGCTATTACGCCTTAGTTATTGTCGACGATTTTTCTAGATTAACTTGGACATTATTTGTAGCATCAAAGAACGATGCCTATAAAAATTTTAAATTTCTGGCCAAGCAAATTCAAAACCAGTCCAACCTAAAAATTATTTACATTCGATCCGACCATGGCGGAGAATTCAAAAATCATAAATTTAATAAATTTTGTGATAAACATGGTATTATGCATCAGTTCTCACCACCTCGTACCCCTCAACAAAATGGAGTTGTTGAGAGGAAAAATAGAGATGAACACATTTAATCACATGCAATGGATGACATGTTAATCCCTAAGCATGATACTATCTTACGCCCCAAATATTTTTGGGCTGATGCAGTTCAAACAACATGCTATGTTATTAACAGAATATTACTTAGACCTACATCTTCAAAAACTCCTTATGAAATTTTTAAAGGTCGAAAACCAAATATTGCTCATCTTCATGCTTTTGGCTGCAAATGTTTTATTTTGAACAATGGAAAAACAATTTTAGGAAAATTTGACTCAAAAGTCGATGAGGGTATATTTTTAGGATATTCACTTCATAGCAAAAGCATATTGTGTGTTTAATAAATATACCATGCATGTAGAAGAGTCTATTCATGTCCATTTTGATGAATCTTCTCCAAAAGAGAAGAGAAAGGTCGTTTATGATGATATTTCAGGTACACTTGAAGAAGTACCATATCAGGACATAGAAGAAATCCAACAAGAAGTAGAGCAAACAGAAACAGAGCAACATCAGGAAATGCCTATTGCGTGGAAAACTAAAAAGGATCATCCACTCAATAAAGTGCTAGGTGTTATAGCTATGGGAGTGGTAACCCATAGCTCCTTACGAAACCTTTGTAATTTTGTCGCTTTCGTGTCTCAAATAGAGCCTAAGACCATCGATGAAGCCATCGAGGATGTACACTGGGGTATAGCTATGCAAGAAGAGCTAAACCAGTTTGAGAGAGATAATGTGTGGGACTTGGTCCGCAAACCAAAAGATCATCCCGTTATTAGCACCAGATGAGTCTTCCGTAATAAGCTAGATGAGTCTAGCTTAATAATTAGAAATAAGGCTTGCCTAGTGGCCAAAGGCTACAACCAGGAGGAGGGCATCGATTATGATGAGACCTACGCTCCTGTAGCCAGACTTGAGGCCATTAGGATGTTCCTGTCATTTGCATCAATCATGAATTTCAAACTTTTTCAAATGGATATTAAAAGTGCATTTTTAAATGGATATATTCATGAGGAAGTGTATGTAGACCAACCACCTGGGTTTGAAAACTTCAAATACCCGAACCATGTATATAAACTCAAGAAGGCCCTCTATGGCCTAAAACAGGCTCCTAGAGCCTGGTACGGTAGATTGAGTTCGTTCCTTCTAGAAAAAGAGTTCGAAAGAGGTTTGGTTGACACTACTCTATTTATTCGTAGATCTGATAATCATGTTTTACTCGTACAAATATATGTTGATGATATTATCTTTGGATCTACTAATGACATTCTGTGTAAGAAGTTTTCTGAGTTGATGCAGGGGGAGTTTGAGATGTCGATGATGGGTGAGCTGACCTTCTTTCTTGGACTTCAAATCAAACAAATGGAAAGTGGCATCTTCATCCATCAGTCGAAGTATTGCAAGGAACTATTGAAGAAGTTCGACATGGAGAAATGTAAGGACGCATCTACACCTATGGCATCTGCATCATATGGGATTATGGTATCCTAGGGATGCCTCACTATCCTTGGTTATTCAGACTCCGACTTCGCTGGGTGTAAGTTGGATCGAAATATCACTAGTGGGACTTGTCACCTATTAGGCAGCTCCCTAGTTGCATGGCACATCAAAAAGCAAACGTGCATTGCTTTGTCCACCGCTGAAGCGGAATACATTGCCGCTGACATGTGTTGCGCTCAAATCCTTTGGATGTAGCAGCAACTTAAGGACTTTGGGCTTATCTTAGAAAAATCCCTATTAAATGTGATAACGCAAGTGCAATCAACCTCTCCAAGAATCCCGTTTCGCATTCTATAACTAAGCATATTGAAATAATGCATCATTTCTTGCGTGATCATGTCCAAAAAGGTGATTGTATTTTAGAATTTGTTGAAACAACTAAACAACTAGTATATATTTTCCCCAAGCCCCTCTCACGAGATACGTTCTATGTTCTTCAAAGAGAACTAGGAATTCTTGATGAAAAATATCTCGATAAATTTTTTTTGCCTTGCATGATCTCCTCTTTTAATTCTTTGAAAATGATGATTGAATGCTCATGATCCCATCTCATAAATCCATGATTCTGTGCTTAAATTCTCTAAATATGTGTGATATCTTATACATCAAATGATAAAATTAAGTTTGAAATCCTTGCATGCCTTTAAAACATCCGAAACGCTGAAACTAATGCTTTTAAACGATTAAGTAACTCATTTAATCGATTACGTGGGAAAAACTTTCAAAAGTGTCACTTTTATTTCAGGTTTAATCGATTAAGAGATGTTGTTAATCGATTAACGGAATCAGTATAACTGGAACAAAAGCATTTCTGGCATTATTTCAAAACACCATTCATCCTCTTTTCTCTCAAATCTTAGAGTATCAAGTTCTACAATCATCCTAAGCTCAATCCTAGCCCTAAACCGAATAACCCCACTACCTTTTTCCATCCATAAACCATTTCCCTCATCTCCAAATTCCAAGCACTCGTTTCCCCAAAATTCAGAACCTAACCCTAGGTTATCCCTTAACCCTCATTTAAGCCTCCATCACGATCAAGTGTTCATCTACTATGGATAAAGGATGTGGAAAGAGAATCAAGACAACCGCACAACGTCCTCCACGTGCTCCAAAAGCAGTGCCTCCTCCACAACCAAGGCAGAACCGCGGGGACCCATATTACTCTCTAATTCTACAAGAAACCCGGTTGCAAAAATTTCAGGGAAGAAAACCAACCTATATCTGGTTTGCGAATGTAACATGGCTTGCTGAACAGAACTTTGAATTTCCTCATGGTTTACAAGCTCAAGGGGCTGTCCCCTTCTTGGAATTGAAAGGTAATATTTACTCTGCTCTAGTTAGGGAGTATTACGTGAATTTTAGATACAAAGATGGGAAATATTGGTCTATGATAGCTGGAAAACTGTTTGAGATTAACGAAGAAATTTTTATGAATGTGGGTGGTTTAGCTTTTTCGGGTGCTAGTCTAAGTGATTGTGGTTGGGCAAACGACAACTCATTCGATGCTGTTGAAATGTTCACGTTTACGTAGACCTCAACTTTATGTATAATGTTAATTGACCAAAGCTGGGTCACTGTCTGTTGAAAACCGACTCCTACACTACTTGATTGCCTACATACTGATTCAGAGAAACACAAATCATGCACAACCTACCATGAATTATTTGAGGTTTTTGTTTGTTGTGAAGGAGAACATTGTGATAAACTGGCCTGATGAAATTTTAAAGGTCATGTATAACGTCTCAGTCTCTCAATCAAGGCTACTTCCATACAATATCTTCATATCCCGAATAGTTGACTATCTTCACATTGATGTTGAGGATACCATGGTAATGGACTCCTCAGACAAGATCACTTGATTGGTGAGAGTTTAATTCACAAGATGGGCATCTACAAGTATGGTAACACTTGGCAATTTCAAGAGGACTTTCCAACCTTGATCCTCATCAGGTGAAGATGATTAAGACATGAACCAAGAGCCATTTCCTGCAACTCAGGGGGAGTATTCAGGACATGCATCACAAGAACCCGCATTTGGACATGCTTATATTGATGCTATGGAACAACGTCTCAATAATAGGATGGATCTTCATTTTCAGTCTCTCAAGGATTCATATCATACGGATTTGGAACATTTTGAGGAACGTCAGAATGCATACATTGACAACCATTATCAATCCTTGCGGAACCATATTCAGTCTACTACTGAGTCTCATAATAAAAGAATGATTGCTAAGTTCAATAAGCTGAGTGTCTTCATCATGAAAGTGCACATGTCAAGATAGCACTTTGGAAAGCTTTCTCGATGTGTTTAGTTTTGATGAGAGCAACTTGTGATTATGAGAGCTTAAAGATCATCAACAAATCAACATGCTTAAG
>NC_032009.1:30166903-30168933 GCF_001865875.1 Lupinus angustifolius | reverse complement strand
TACTGAGGTTTATAAGTCATTTCTTAGAGGTCCTCCTTTGTATCTTCCGGGTCAGCTGACCAAGGCTGGGTCATTATCTGTTGAGAACAAGCTGCTACATTATGTCATTGCTTATATCCTAGTGTAGAGGAACACAAATCATGCGCAACCCACTGTGAATGATTTGTGTTTCATATACGCTGTTAAGAATAATGTAATGATTAATTGGCCTGAGGAAATATTGAAGATTATGAACAGTGTGTCTCTGTCTCAGTCGAAGCTGCTTCCCTACAGTATATTCATTTCACGCATTGTGCATTATTTGCATATCGATGTTTCTGACACCATCATTGTTGAGTATACTGATAAGGATCATCTGGTTGGTGAGAGTCTAATTCATAAAATGGGTATATACAAGTATGATACTACTTGGTAATACTAGGAGCACTACACTACTATTGATCTAGAGCTGTCCAGTGATGATGATCAGGGTGGCATGGGTGATCAGAATGCTACAAATCAGGGGGAGCCCTCTAGGACAGCATCACAGGATACTGTTTTCTATATGGCTCAGATGGAAGCTATGGAGCAAAGGCTCAACAACCGCATGGATCTTCATTTTCAAGGGTTGAAGGACTCATATTTTGCAGGTATGGAACAATATGAAGAACGTCAAATTGTCTATTCATACAATCAATATCAGTCGGTGAGAAATCTGATTTAATCAACAGTCGAAGCTCAGAATGTCTTTATTCGATCTACTACTGAAGCTCAGAATGCATTGTTTTGTTCTGAATTTCAGAAGTTGTCTATGCTGATCAGGGGTGACCAGAACATTGTTATTCCTGATGATGAGATTGATCCTCCTCCACCTCAACCATAGTTTAGAGGACTTTAGACCTAAGACATCTTACCCTTAGGTTTATTTCTTCGTTATTGCACTTTATGGATTCAGTTGTTGTTACTGTTTCAGGACTTACTTGTGCCTCTTTCTTTGTCTCTGCTTGACATATTATGGTTTGTAATGGTTACTGAATACTTTTACTCTTTATGCTATGTTATTAGTTATGTGCTTAATTATGTCAAAATAGCTTATTTGGTTGTGTGAATCGTTCTTGATCATATGAGATGTTTACGATGCATAATTTAAGCTAGTTATTGCACTACATTGCTTATCATGCTAATTGATATGATAAATCTTGTATGTCGTTCTCATTACCTCTTAGTTATTTTGTTGTCTAAAGAAGCGCATTTGTTCAAGCCACCGAAAATGAAACAGGTTATTAGTTAAATCCCAAAATTAATTCATTAACTTTGTTTTATGTTTAACTACATATCTCTGCCTACTTTTGACCTAGGTTATCTTTTTGATAATGTCAAAAGGGGGAGAAAGGTTGTTTTGTTGTTGTTTGATTGTGCAGGTTGATCGTAATAACTGCTTCCGAAATATTAGCGCATCATATCAATCATTGCCAATACAATCTTCAAGCTAATTCATCAAACAATTGGTGTAGTGTTTTGTCATCATCAAAAAGGGGGAGATTGAAAGTGCGCATGTCAAGATAGCACTTTGGAAAGCTTTCTCACTATGTGTTTAGTTTTGATTAGGACAACTTGTGATTATGAGAGCTTGAAGATCATCAACAAATCAACATGCTTAAGTCTCTAGATTGATATTAGACTTAGACTAGTAATTAGTTTAGGTTGAGCCTAAAGCTTAGGCAAACTCAATACATGTCTCATATGCATAAAACTTTAAATCATTTTAAGTTTTGAGATATGTCACTTATAATATGTTCATGCATCATATAAATACATGTAATCTGTGCATCCTAGGCATAAACTTAGTGTTGAACATGTATAAATTAAGTGCATAACGTATTTGAGTTTTGCAATTTGAAAATACACTTGGAAATATGTTGTTAATCGATTAAGGCATGATTTAATCGATTAACATAAGTTTTTGAAAAGTTGTTGAAACTGAAAACTTGAAAAACAGAATCAGTTATGTTTTTAAAATCGCGTAAATCGATTAACCAATGTCTTAATCG
>NC_032009.1:30157819-30166803 GCF_001865875.1 Lupinus angustifolius | reverse complement strand
ACATTATTTCAATTATAGTGAAGAAAAATATCCCAGATCAGCCGGGAGGCCTGGATGTAGTTTGCAAGTGGACAAGCAAACAAACCAGGATAAAAATCGTGTTGCAGGATTTTTCTCTCTCTCTCTCTCTCTTTATTGCTTTAATCGGTTACTTTGTATAGTTGTTTTAATTGCTATATTCTGTTTCTATACTATACTGGTGTAACTCTGATATTTTTGTAAGCTTTGTATATTCGTTTTAATCTCGATTGATTGTCGTACAAGAAACCGAATCTGTCTGTAATTTCTGAGTTGTTTTAATCGATTAAAGTGATTACGTTAATCGATTATTTGTGTTCTGTTAATCGATTAATCTGGGGTTATTTCAGCATTATTTGTTGTTTTCAAAAAGCTGATACTCTGACCGCTACACCTATTCAACCCCCCCCCCCTCTAGGTGTATTTTAGCCACTGATACCTAACACAATGCTCGTTTGAGTGAGCGTTGTTGAATTTCTAGCTTCTACAACATTCACTCAAGTGAGCGCTGTCAAATAAGGCAACATATCTCTAGCATTCTATCAAGCACATGACAAGCAGCCCAATTCCACCACATTTACAAGAGATTTGACAATAGACACATCATTCTGGAAACACAATTCATAAACCATTGTTGAATTTGTCTCTCTTAATTAAAATCCATTAACCTAAATGATTATATATACTAATGAAAGGGACGAAGCTAGTGAGGATGTAGACGATATGTCCATGAATTTCTTGTCTCCCTTAATGGAAGAAATAAATGGATTTCATGTCAATGACAGGTAGGCATTATTCATATTCACTATAATAATAATCAATTCAAAATTTACACAAATAATAAGACTGAAAAAATAATTACTAAATTGAAGAAATTGATACAAATATTGCAAGTTTCATAAATCACTAATGGCTAATAATATCTCCTCATCCATATTCAACTTTGAAATATTCATATATTACAAAATAAGTAGTTAAGATAGATGGAAATAAAAGCAACAAGAGCATATCATAGAGAAATAAATGATAACGTTTCACCTTATGCTTGAAGAGGGAAACCAAAAACTGATAACATTCTTGAATAAAGAAACAAAAATAAAAGAGAAAGAAGAGTAACTTATGGAGAAGAAGAAAAATAAGAGAAATAGAAAACTGAATACTATGTTTAGCATTGATTGGGAGGTTTTGTTTTTAAATATGCAAAGATTGGCACTCACTAAAATAAACATTGTATGAATGTATGACTTCTAACTATGTTCACTAAAACAAGCATTATTGAACGTAGAAATTTTAATAGCGCTCACTAAAGCAAGCATTGTTGAATGTATGAATGTATGACTTTCAATAACACTCAATGGAACAAGCACTATAAAATGTGTGAATGTAATAATTTTACACTATGCCAGAGTTGCAGTTCAACATCACGTATTTTATATGTATGACAATACTTTCGTGTGCTATCTGTTTGACTGCAGTAGTATATTGTCATGATTAACAATGCTTATAATACGTTGTTGTATTGAATATATACCACAGCGCATCACACAAAAAGCGATGCATATATTGCATACATAGAATAGTGCATCGTACACAAAGCGTTGTCATATATTTCATACATAAACAGCTCATTATATATGCATTATTAACAACGCTAATTCTTGCGTTGTTGTATTGCATATATATAACAGCACATTCTTAGAAAAGTATTGTAGTATTATTCATAAATATTCTCAAACAACATCTTAATACAACAGTGCCGCACACAAATAGCGTTGTTGTATTAAGCATATACAACAACGCAGTCTATAAAAAACATTGTTGTATTAATCCTTTACAATAGTGCATGCCAATGCTTCCCCTAGAATTTGATGTTGATTAGTACACATTAATACTTGCATATACATTTATTAGTAGCACATACATTCTCCATAGCATAGACATTTATACATTCTCAACAGCACAAACACATTAATACATGCCAGAAGTTTGTTTTATTCACATCAATACAATACAAACTACCAACAATGAATATCATGCACATTATGTTTTGATAGAGTACATAATTAAAAACAAAAATATTATGCAAATTAGAAACAAACAAAATTATGCAAATTACAAACAATCAAAATTTAGCTATAATTATACAAAGACTACTTACATCTACTCTTTCCTTTTCTTTGATTGTTTTTGGCTTGTAAGATCATCCTTGTTTGGAGGAGCATATTGTTTCACCCAAAGCCCTTCAGTGTGATCATCTCTTGTATATAAATCATCATCTATAGTTGGTTCGCTCTCGTGCGACAGATATGTCCCAAAAAAAGGATCATCTTCATCAATATCTTCATATTCTTGTTCATCAATATTATTCACGATTATTTTGTTATTTAAAAGAACAATGGACCATTTGATATCAGTAGGGTCACTAACATAGAATACTTGTTGAGATTGTGATGCTATAATAAATGGCTCATATTTGTTCAATCACCCTAAAGTATGACATGTTCGTATATATTAGTTTTCTATCCTTTGCACTTGACATGTGTAAAGTTCGAGCAACAAAAGTCACACCACTATTTGGCATTTTAATTTGATCATATTATATTTTTTCGTACAAAATGTGAACCCATTAATTATGTAACCAATTTAGGAAAAGACATGAATACTTGGACCATTGGATAACCATTTCAATCTTTCGGAAACCGAATGCACCTTTTGTTGGGTATCAGCAGTCAGAATACACCTATCAGGGGGTTGAATAGGTGACGCGGATCACTTGCTCTAGTTTTCCTATATTTTGCGCAAAACAGAAAACTACTTCACTTAATAGATTATGCGTATGGATAATTGATTATCATGTGTTCTTCTAGATTCTTGATTTTAATGGTTTCTTGCGACACAAGTTACCGATTATCAATCCTTATGATAGAAATTGATTACAGAGATTACAGAAAGATATTAACACAGATTATAACAAGTAACACATAATCAATTCAATTAACAAGACTATAGCAAGCAAAAGTAAATGAGATTAGGGTTAAAAAATTGTGCACAGTAAAATTTGTATCTTAGTTCATTTGTAGTTCACACTGCAAACTACATCCAGGCCGCCCCTTCTGATCTCAAGAGATTTTTCTTCTTCACTATTGAAATATTGTTGGATACTCACAAACTTCCAATAAACGATAAAACTAAGACGCAACTATTTTGGACTCTACAAGCTTGACAACCTCAGTTTGACCTTTATGTCTCGCCTACTAAGATCACCTATCTTTTCGCAATTAGGCCCCAGCCAGGTATCGCTTGCACCAAGACCACCTAGTCTTCGTGAAGAACAACAGATCTTTTCTTGAAGTGATGTTACTCACCAAGAGATCACTTTCCTTGACTAAAACAAAATTTGAGTTTTCTTAAGTACTTAATACTCGAATATAACAATGCAAACTCAACTCTTAAACTCTAAGAAAAATACTCACAAGAACCTATTCTATATGAGAAAATTATGAAAAGGTTATCACATAACAGATTTCTTAATTTTCAGAAAATGGAATTTTCTTACTTTAAGTTGAAAATCAAATCAAGAAAACAAGAATGAATGATATGCATAAAAAACCCTAGAGATGCATGCTATAACTTCAAGTTCTAACCCTATTCAACATGCTCTTATTCTCTATACTTTTCTAATGCAACCTATATGACAATGAATGCTCAAAGATCTTCTTAATATGCATGATATGAAAAATATGAACCTTATGCCACATGGGCCGGAATTTTAACATTTATACGAAACATATTGATGCTGCTATTAATTGATTAAGCATCCACTTAATCGATTAACGGGCTATTAAAAGTTAGTTTTTTGTTACGTCTTAATAAATTATATAATATCTTAATCGATTAACAAACCATCAGCATCAGATTAGTTAGCTAATGTAATTCACGATAATCGATTAGACATAGTACTTAATCGATTATACTGGTTGAAAATGTTTTTCTTCATGTAAGGTAAACTACATGTATGATATCCACATGTTATTTCATAGTTTTCCAAATATAATATCTTTAATGCATAATATTATGTATGTGAATGCATGAGCCTACTTATCATATATATATATATATATATAAATGTGATGTCTCAATTTTAATCTTATTTATATTAAGGCTCATGTGAAACTCCACCTAGGTTTACCTAACCTAGACTCGATCTAAGTCAATCATCTTAAGACTTCTAATAAAAGTAAAGCTTACAATATCCTAAGTCTATAGATGCAACCCTTGAGTCTTCGGCTCGTTGTTTGTTGTACGATCTTCAAGCTTACTTGCATGTTTGTTGTCTTCATCAAAACTTAGGTTAGATTTAAATGTGCAAGTCTTGACACTTTGCACTTTCAATCTCCCCCTTTTTGATGATGACAAACTCTACACCAAATCCTTGTTTGATGAGCTTGATGATGTTCAGCATGTGCTATGTTAGGGTGGTCAAATGTCAAAGTTGTGCTACTCCCCCTTATTTTGTTCTCCCCTTCAACCAAGTAATGAGGTGATTTAATCAAGATTTACGTAGCAAACTTACGGAAGCTCAACAACCTGAAACACATCAAACAACAAAACAACTTTTCTCCCCTTTTGACATTACCAAAAAATATAGGCAATTAAATGATAATAACTTGTCAAAAGTAAGAAGAGATATTATAGTTGGTGAAAAGAAATTATAATTAATCATTACAGACAAACTATAATTAATCATTACATACGAATCATTGCATTTAATCGATTATTAAGGAACTTAATCAATTACACTAACAAAGAAAGACAATATGAGCTAGGTTTGTATGACAAATCCAACATGTATAAACACAATTAGGCATGGAATGATTAATAATTTCGGATTTATTCAGGTTAAGCATGTATTAAGCAAGCATATATAGTATACACGTAGGATATGATCAAGATACTCATAAAACCACAATTCATAAACTATCGACGTAATTAAACATTGTTCGACAAAACATTAAACAACAAATTTAAGTGATTACATTGCAAGAGTTTGAAAGTATATTACAAGCAAAAAGATACAATGCCCAAAACCAAATGAAGTACAAGACCCAAAAGATATACTAAACCACAAAACATAACACCCTAATTTAGTACAACCATCATATAATGGTTTCTCAGCATCACTTATCAACCGCTGAAACATCTCAGGACAATCCTGAAGATCCTCTTCGACAACGTTTGCCATTTCCTCGAAATGATCGTCTTCATATTCATATGCATTTGTGTAGTTGTCTTTTATATGCATCTCATCATCACAATCCATAACGTCTCTCTTCTCACCATGTCATGTCCAACATGTGTAACTTTGATCAATATCGTGACACACTAAATGAACTTTTAACTCATTTGGAGTAATTCGGTTTGAGTAACAACATCTTACGCAAGGAAATACAATTCTATTAGGGTTTTCAGCATTCTCAATTGCAAACTTAACAAATGATTTCACTCCTTCTTCATACTCCTTCATCAATCGAATAACACTCATCCATCTTCGATCCATGTTAACAAAAAAATATAAATGAGTCGAAACTCGGAAATGCATAAATCCCTAAAGCTTGGAGTTAAGCTCACCAAGAAGAGCAAATGCATTATTAGGTAATTAAAAAGGGGGGAACCCTAACTCATAATGTAAGATAAATGAGTCGGAACTCGGAAACCCCAACTCAATACAAGCTAAATGAGTGAAATCACTCAATACAAGCTAAATATAATGTAATTAAAAAGACAAATAACTATAATAAAAACTCACTTTTAATTCGGTGTTGAATGTGTGAATGATGATTTTGAGGTTAAACGAGTGAAAGATTTTCGAAATCGGTGTTGAATGATTTTCGTGTTGAATGATTTTCGTGTTGAATGAGTGAATGATGATGAGGTTGAATGATTGTCGAGGTCGATTTTGAGAGTAAATGAGTTTCGCTGCTGAGTAAATGAGTGTTGGGATTGCTGATGAAAGTGTGAGAATGTGAGAACATTTTAATTTTTTAAGGTCTGATAGTATCTTCAACAGCACATAATGAAGATGGCGCTGTCAATTATACATAATCAACAACACATAGCGAAGATGGCACTGTCAATGATGCCTAATCAACATTGCAATCTTAAGGAAACGTTATGGAAGAACTCCCCATTCAAATATAAAGAAGGTAAGTGTTCCACAGCGCAATATTAAGGAAACATTGTCGAAGATATAATAATTTTTTTACTAATTCATTTTTTAATGAAATTCAAATTAGTAATTATAGTATGACATTCGATTAACGACAATTAATTAAATATATAGAACAATTAATAATGTAAATAAATAATATTCACACAATTAATCGATTAAGCATTGTGTTAAGCGATTAAGGGCAAAGGAAATAGTTTTGTTGATCATATCAACATCGCTTCTTACCGAATGCGTTGTTGTATAGCTAAAAGAGAATAAATGAGAGATAAGTATTAGCGCTTTTTTGTTAATGTGCTATTGAATTCAACATAATCAAGAGTGCATTGTTAAAAAGTGTTGTTGTATAGATAAACGACAGCGCATTCAGAAAAAAGCATTGTTGAAGATCATTATTCCTAATTCTACACAGTTAGTTAGTTACACACACAACAGAAAATAACCTGAATGCATCAAAAATAGAACATAACAACAAAATGAATGCATACAGAAACACCAAATGACAACTATATGAACACAACTAAATTTATAAATTGAACATTAATTACACTGTAATGTTTACATAAGCATATATTACATAGACCAAATCATATACATTACATTGAACATTAATTGAATTCCCTAAGCTACAATATGTGCAAAACTAATCTACTATACATTTAGCTATGATTTGTCAACAGAACTAAGTACAAAGTTTGACCATTGTTCTCTAATCTGGTTGACTAGGTCATCTGTATATGATTTGCCAACAATATTGATTTCATTTATTGGTCATTGTTAAATGGTTTCCTTCATGAATTTCAGCATGTAATAACCGCAATCTACCTGGTTTGTTTGGCAAGGGGTCTACAATTAAAATGAAGTCAACATATAAGTATAACCTTAGTTGAAATATGAATACATTATATATATGTATAACCTTAGTTGAAATATGATTTTGTGATTTGGTAACTTGTTTCTACCACGATTATAGCTTTTGTAAACTCTCACTACACTAAACAATTGAAAATGTACTTAATTACTAAACAACTAGGAAAATGAAAGTGTAACTAAAAGTTTAAATGAGTAGTCCACTTACCTAGAAAACAAATCTTTCATAGAGAGTACTTGTTCAGATCGCCATGTGCCAATGAGTGAAAGTAGTACATTTCTTAATTGGCTTGATTGATGGCAACCAAAACCCAATGTTGCCTAACAAAACATATGTACATGGTTAGGAAATGTTAAGCACAACAAACATACTAAAGAAAGAAATATAAAAGACAATTAAAAATGCTCACCCGATATTAAAAGGTGCAAGAAATAAATTTGCATCTTCTTTATGAAGGATGAGATTATCTGTAATTCGTTCTCTCTGTTCCAAAATATTATTTTTGTCACTCGACACCAAAGAGGTAAGGTGTGGGGATATGAACATCATCGTTTTCTTATTTACCGAAATAAAATTTTCATACAAGTACCTAATATATATAACACAAATGTTAGTTAATTATAACATATCACCATGAAAAAGTGAGAAGTTAAGAAAACTAATTTACCTCATATATATACATACAACAGTTGCACCTATACAATCAACAATCATATACAAAGTCAATACAAAGAATATGATTTTACCAAGAAAAACTCGTCTTGTGTGCGTAGGGTGACAAAAGTCTTCCATTCCTCTTCATCAACGATATTTTCATATTTAGTTGGAGGTTTTAGGTTGACATTGCCATCAGCATCTATGAGTAATTTTCCGGCATCAGTTCCGAATTGTCGGAGACCCTTGCCAGCCGATTTAAGGATATAATCCTTATGCTCCTCACCAACATCAAAAGTTGACTGAAATAAAAACACATATACATTATATATTGCATGAAAACACATGCATATACGTACATTGCATGAAAACAGAACACATATACTTACATTACATGAAAACACATATATGTACATTTCATGAAAACACAAAAACTGAAAAATAAACTTGTTGTTATTTCATTCCAAATATGCTCCTTCACGGTATTCCCTACATCACTCTATTTGTTGAATGTTAGCTTCATATTCTGCCTAACAACAACACCAATGTAACTTACCAATGTGTTGTCACCCTTCGAGTTTAATGGTTGGCCTTTAGAGTTCCATTAAACTTTTATCTTCACATCCGTACTTCTTGACCGAATTGAAAGTGTGCATGTCAAGAGGAACACTTTGGAAAGTTCTCTCATTATATGTCATGGTTTTGATGAGGACAACTTGTGCTAATAAGAGCTTGAAGATCATCAACAAATCAACATGCTTAAGTCTTTGGATTGGTACTAGGCTTAGACTAGAGACTAGTTTAAGTTGAGTCTAAGGCATAGGTCACCTAATACATGTCTCATATGCATAAATCTTTTAAATCATTTCATCTTTGAGATATGTCATTTATAATATGTTCATGCATCACATAAATACATGTATATGTGCATTCTAGGCATAAACTAAGTGTTAAACATGTATGAATTAAGTGCATAACGTATTTGAGTTTTTGTATTTGAAAATACATATGAAAAATGTTGATAATCGATTAAGGCATACGTTAATCGATTAACCTAACTTTTTGAAAAGCTGTTGAAACTGAAAAACTTGGAAAACAGAATCAGTTACGTTTTTAAACAACGTTAATCGATTAACCAAGGTCTTAATCGATTAAATGGACTGCAGAACTGATTCTTTATAAACTGCGTTTTCAGAATTGATCTCATAAGTTGCA
>NC_032009.1:30134344-30157719 GCF_001865875.1 Lupinus angustifolius | reverse complement strand
TAGGTGTATTGTAACCACTGATACCTAACACGAATGACATTCTTCATGGAAGTCATTCCACGTGGAGTTCGTTTTGGAGCAACGATTTGCTTGTTTTGTGGAGTTGGTGTAGCTTCATCACCACTGTGAGAACCATGATCGCCACTTTGGGAAGCCATTGATGAAGTTTTTTTTGGTTTCTGAGAGTGTGAGAGTTTATGAGAGTATGAGGGTTTGCTAAGAGTATGGGGATGTCTTTTTGATTAAGTTTGAGACGGTAGAGGGAACGATTCATGTTTAGATATTTAAATTGTATTAACAATTTAACAGCGGATACTAAAAGTAGCGTTGTTGTATTGACATTTTCAATAGTGCATATTGAGGATTGCATTGTTCTTGTATTAACAATTCAACAGTGCATATTAACAGTAGTGTTGTTGTATTGACATCTTCAACAATGCATATTAAGGATTAGCTGTTGTTGTGTATCCAGCTGTTTACTACTCATTTTCATGAACACATCAATAATGTTGCCTAGATGTAGCGTTGTTGAATAGAATCTAATTAACATTGCAATCTTAAATATGCGCTGTTATACTGAACTCATTTTCCAAATTAACAGCGTATTCGTAATTATGAGGTGTTAAATTAACATTTTACATAACAGGAAAATATATATACAACATGAATTTACGTTAATTAACATGAAGTTGTCATGAACTATATTAGTATATAATTGTGTTTATTAATACGAAACTTGAAAAATATTAAACATTACGTTTTGTTAATTTGTTTTTGTCTTTATTAAGTATTGTTGATTTGATTATTGTGTTTATTAATATGGAACAGCAAAAGTATTAAAGAAAATAATCATTCAAATAATTAACAAAAAATAGAAATTAACATCCAAAATAATTGTTTTATTATTCATTTAGAGAGGGAAAATACATTATAATTAACAAAATGATTTGGTACATGTGAATATAATGAACTAAATGATTTGGTAGATGAAGAATACAATGAAAAAGAAACAAATCTTCTCTGCAATTTTTTCCTCGACTCCTCTACACAAATCTTGTATAATAGTTCATTGATTTCCTTTTAAAATTTGGGCCCTTTTGGAAAATCAAAAGATGTTAAAGATCTCCTTGACAATAATTCAATAAAGGAAATAATTTTTTCCTCGACTACTCTACACAAATCTTCATCTCACGCAAATCTTGTATAACAGTTACTTTCCTTCTGAAATTTGGGCCCTTTTTGAAAATCAAAAGATTTCAATGAGGGAAATAAATGAACTGAAAAAATTGAAAGAGATCAATGAACTCAATAATTTACAAATTAAATCTTCATCATCTAACACAAATCTTGTATAACAGTCACTTTCCTTTTGAAATTTGGGTCAGCACTAACGTCACAGATGGTCAACATCGCTTTTTCAAGAATGTGCGGTTAAAGTTGTATGCATCTACCCACATTGACAGCGATTGCTTTAATGTGCATTGTTGATGTTCTTTCACCTCATATTTAATAGTATCCTTCAAAATAGTGTTGTTGAATGACTGTTGTTAATTATAATATTTGGCATAGTGTTAACAACGCTAATTGAAGCAAGCGATGTTGAAATTGTGATTTTAACAACATTTAGTGAAGGAAGCATTATTGAAGGTGTTAATGTATGACTTTTAACAATGTTCACTCAAGCAAGTGTTGTTGAATGTGTAATGTATAACTTTTAACAGCGCTCACTGAAGCAAAACATTATTGAATGTGTGACTTTTAATAACGCTCATTAAAGCAAGCGCTCTTGAATGTGTGGATGTATGAATTTTAAAAACACTCAGTGAAGCAAGCACCGTTGGATGTGTGACTTTTAACCATATTCACTAAAACAAATGATATTGAATATGTGAATGTATGACTTTTAATAGTGCTCACGGATACAAAGGTTGTTGAATGTATAATTTTTAACAACATTCACTAAAACAAACATTGTTGAATGTGCAAATGTATGATTTTTAACAATGCTTACTTAAACAAGCGACATTAAATGTGTGACTTTTTATAACACTCTATAAAGCAAATGTTATTGAAACAACTGTTAAATCTTTGAATTATACAATTAACAATACTAAGTGAGCATTATGACTAGAGTTACTATCCTACTCTTATCATATGAGTATTATGACTAGAGTTACTATCCTACTCTTATCATATTCCACTTTTACCATTATCCTTCGTACTTATCATATTCTCATACAGTAAAATTCAACTTTTATGATTTTTAACATACAAATGCCCGTTTTATTTTCCTCCGTAAAGTTCTCTTCGCCCTTCTCTCTCATTAAACCCCTACCAATGCCATGTATTATACATGACAGAGACTCCTTCAAAATGCACCGTCTAACCCCTCCTATAATCTCTCGATGTCAAAACATTTTCTAATTTCATCAACATCCCAAGCTGTGAATCAACCAATCTACCCATTTTGTCACCCTTGAATTTTACGATTTTTTTATTTTAATATTTGGCAATTAATCTTTCCTTTAACTATTCCTCTCTCCAAACAAACTTTCTTTCAACCCCCAAAACCCAATATTCGCCACCTTTGCCAATCCCATCATATCTCTCTCTTCTCTCCTTTCTTCATCATTTTAAAAAATTTCTCCCTTCCTTCAAGCATGGGCAACTGTTGCTCCGGCAACACCACCGATGCCCCGGAGGTGGCCGATAACACTGCCACCGACCACAAGGGAGAAACAAACCAAGAAAGTAGCAAAAATGAAAACACCAACGACCCATCCACAATCACAGCAACTACCCCACCACCTACATCAAAGCCGCCACCCTCAGCCTCACCTCCTCCATCAAAACAGTCAAAACCCGCCACCGTTGGCCCAGTACTGGGCCGACCAATGGAGGATGTGAGAGCCACATACACCATGGGGAAGGAGTTAGGCAGGGGACAATTTGGTGTAACCCATTTGTGCATACACAAGGTCACGGGTCAGCATTTTGCATGCAAAACCATAGCCAAGAGGAAACTTGTGAACAAGGAGGACATAGAGGACGTGAGGAGAGAGGTGCAAATCATGCACCATCTCACGGGTCAACCGAACATTGTTGAGCTTAAAGGTGCCTATGAGGACAAGCAATCGGTTCATTTGGTAATGGAGTTGTGTGCCGGTGGTGAGCTCTTTGACCGTATTATCGCCAAGGGACATTACACCGAACGTGCTGCAGCTTCCTTGTTGAGAAGCATAGTTCAGATTGTTCACACTTTTCATTCCATGGGTGTCATTCATAGAGATCTCAAGCCTGAAAATTTCTTATTGTTGAGCAAGGACGAGAATGCACCCCTCAAGGCCACAGATTTCGGTCTATCTGTTTTTTACAAGCAAGGTTTTCTAATTCTATATCATCTCTCTTTTTTATCTCCTTTTTCTAAAAAATTTACACTTTAACCGTAATTATCTGTACTATTTCTAATAATAAAGTTCCTTTTCACGAAAGAGATGACCCAGGGTGGGCTAGAAAGTCTTCATTGACGAAGTCAAGCAAAAATAAATTTTTACTATGAGGGATTAAGTAAAAAACAATTCTGTGTAAACAATTTCACGTCTAAGAATATTGATACCTTCAAGGAACACTTCAAGCAAGCTGCCCTAGGAAACAGCAGTTTTTTTATTTGTGATATAGAAAATTATTTGATTAGCATGAGACTGATAATAACGTAACTTAGTAACCTGTCTTATTTTTGTGAAACGTCATCTTATGTTTTTAACATATTAATTAATAAAATTCACACATCTTTAAAAGTTTCCATAAAGGATTTTCGGGTAAATAAAGGAGTTTTGCGTTAAACTAAATAAGGTGGAACCATTTAAAAACAAAACTCTTGAATGAGGAAACATTCACAAATTTAAACTTTATCATCGACCAAATGATTAATATCCTTGCTAGAGGAAAGTATTAAGATGGTAAAACAGTCTTGAATCTTTCCATCTATATAATTGAAGCACGTTTTAATTGAGAATTGATCCGTTTTAACAGGAGAGATGTTCAAAGACATTGTTGGTAGCGCATATTACATTGCACCCGAGGTCTTGAAGAGGAGATATGGGCCAGAAGTTGACATATGGAGTGTTGGTGTAATGCTATATATTCTTCTGTGTGGTGTTCCTCCATTTTGGGCAGGTGTAGATTCAATCCTCACATTTACAAATTAACAATTAACATATACTGAACATTAATTTGAAGAACAAGAAGAAATTACTATATATATATATATATATAAGCAGAAACAACTACATTATTAGAGAAAATTAAATAACATTCAAATGATCATTAGTTGCACACAAACATCGGAAAGAGTTTAAAATTTGTGCACTGACAGTATAAAATATTGTCAACCCATCATTCACCATTGATTTGTAATATTTTTGTTTGAACTAGATAATAATTAATATATGAATGGTTGAGATTCACTGACAATGTAAAAAACACTTACATTATCAATATATACATATTAAATACTTTAATAAAACATAACAGATTTTTAGACAAATATTACTATATTAATTGTAATCATGATCATTAGTTGCACACAAACCTAGTTTTTAGGAAAACAGAACAGATTTTTAGAAAAATATATATTAATTGTAATCATCTTTCCTTACATTTGTCACACTCTCCTGTAAAAATTGAAGTAATATTTTAAGTATTATCAACTGTAGTTAATGTTTCACTCTATTCTAAACTATTCACCATTTCATATGTAAAGTTTTTTCCGAACTTGCATCCATATTCTGATAGATACCTAATAGTAATGGAATTTGGCATATTAATATTAGGGGACAGATCCACTTATTCCAATGGTAAGTTTTTTAAACTTACTCCTCATCTTAGCTATCAATTATAGGGAAATCCTATAAACAAACAAATATAAAAAAATGTCTCTTATCCTATAGGCTATCTTTCACATAATTTCTCTTAAGTTTATTCAAGTGTAAAATCCTAAATTGAATATAAAGGGATGAGTAAAATAATTTATAAGTAGAAAATACATATGAAATCATTATCTTCAGTTGTAATTCAAGATATTATGTCTCACTTGTAACTCTTCACTCTTCTCATACCCACTTTCAAGTGGTGGCAAGCTCCTCGATAGCAGTCAAGTCCAACAAATGGTATGAGAATTGATGGTTAGGTTGGGACATGGTAGACTTAAGGAGAGAAGTTGAGTTTATTCAAGTGTGGAGTATCATTTGAATATGAGGGGGTGAGTGAAAAATGTTCATGGAAACATTGTATTAAGGTTTTGGATCAAGACAATATATCATATTTGTATCTCTTCACTCTTCACATGCCCGCTTCTCAGTGGTGGGAGCCTCCTCATTCATTGTTGGGTCCAACAAATTCTTCTGTGTCCAATAACTAACACGAACCATAAATTGTATAATGAATAGCTACCCCTACCCTCACTTCCTTACAATACATGTAACCTACACATAATTATCCGTGAAATTGATATCTACCTAAGTTATTGTTTCACCCCGACCAACCGAGCATCTCACATTGATTGGGCTGGTCTCTCTTCCGACTAGCTCAGAACCAGGCACATTCGAACAAAGGGCTTAATCACATGTCTCGCCATTGGCCGTATGCACTGGGCCTTTTCTAGGATCATTGCCTCGATATCTCGCCTAACTCGCTGCAAAAAATGTACTGCCACGCCACCTGCAAACCAAGCATCTACTAGTCGTAGCATGCCACCTACAAACCTCACCTAACCTCCTGCCAACATGACAAGGACAAGCTTACGATACGGCTATCATACCTGCTACAAGCCACAAGTCAACTACGCATAGAGTATGGTCCTGCCAAATCTGCCGGACAAGGACAAAGCAGCTCCCGACAGGCCAGAATGGTCTGCCACGCGAATAGTACCCACCAAGGACTACTTCATCCATCCTACCACTATAAATTGGGGAATCCCCCCATAAGGAAGGATTAGATTGTTCACTCTTATTACTATTGCTCTCTAACCTTGGCTCTCTATTTCCTCTCATCATCTCAAATTAACTTGATCGTTGGAGTACCTTTTCAGGTCCTCCACCGGCAGGTCCAAGCTCAAGGTAGACACAACTAAGAAGACTTCTTACTCGACCTTCCACCCGGCCAACCTGACTTATCCACAAAAGAACAATTACAATACACAACTTACATACATACAATACCACCAATAGGATTTTGGTAATTTGACATATTAATATTAGATATATCTATTCCTAATGTAATTAGTGGAAGACTTGATGAATATCAAGAAGAATCAACCCCCTTTAAATTGGTTGTAGGAAGCCTAGGCATTTAACCTTCATTTACCCAATTATTAGCTATTGTAATCTTATATGTTTGAGTTTCTTTCTCTACTTCTATTTTTATCACTATAATTTTTTATTCCTTAAATACTATCACTGGTATGAGAGTTAGGTTTGACTATAAACTAGTCATAGAATCTCATTCTATCTATTTTGAACTAACTTAAAAATTCTCTATCCATACTAAATGATCTTTGTACCTCTTGATCTATATCTAACACTATTCAATTATCATGTATTCCAATTCCAGTTTTCTCTGGTGAAAACAATAATATTTGGAGTACTAAAATGACTACTTTTCCTCGGTCCTAAGCTTTATGGGATATTCTAGAAGAAACATTTGCTACTCTAGAGAATATTCAACTCTTACTACAACTAAGAAAAAGGATTTGAAGGAGAATATGCAAAGAGGTGCAAATGCATTATCTATATCAAGAGGTTGAGCCTACTACAATCTACTGTGGGAATAAGTTAATGATTGCAAAGAATCCAATCCATCACAACAAGATAAAACATATCACAATTAAATATCAAATTGGTAGAGAAGAACAAAGAGATAAAGCTTCAATACTACAAGAGTAAGGAACAAATTGTAAATATATTCATAAAGTCATTACCAAAACCAAAATTTGAACAACTGCAATTGATTATAGGAGTAATAAAAAAATGTATGAAGGAGGAGCGTGGATGTTTCATTGTTGGTGAAAAATCTTAGTGTTTTCTTGGTAATTATAATATAGGACTTTCTAGATAGTTATATTTTTAATGTAATTAGTGGAAGTGTTGAGAAATATCTAGAAGAATCAAGCTCCCTCTAGATTGGTTGTAGGAAACCAATAAATAAGTATTCATCCTTCATTTTAAGAATGCTAATAAGAAGAAAAGTATTCTAAGTAGTACTAGAGCTTGTGTTGTCATGCAACACCAAAATACTCAGTTTTGTTTTGCTCTAGATCATTTGTTGTCCCAATACTCTTTACCAACAATGTTCCCCTCATTTGCATGCCATCCTTCACATTAGGAAAAGACCTCATGTTGTTTGCATTCTGCACAAGATGTCTACTAAACTTTTGGCCTAAGTTGCTCAATCATTGGCTAGTAAATTAGCCTTCACCACTCTTACAACCTACATAATGAGAATACAATTATATGAGTTGTGAATTCTATTCTATTAATGTTAGGTCACAACTCATGCATAAAGGAGTTAGCTTCCACTCCATTAATATAGAGGCAAACACACCCATAACAAGAAGAAAAGGTAATATGATTTAATATTTTTATCCTTCAGATAAAATGTTTTACCCTTATATATAAATACAAAAGTGATCACTTACCTCTCTATTAATAGAGAGGATCCTAACTCTGCATAAAGTGTGTTATAAATTATATTGTTTTCTAGTAACTAAGAATTATGGGTAAGAATAGATTCAAATTCTTCTATGTATTCCTCGATAGAACATGTTTGTTGAATTTGAGAATGGTTCTCAAAACGATTTTCTCATGGTAATTGTTAAAGATGACTAGTTTTTAGATAGTTTTCGGTTATGGTAATTATGATTAGTTTTGCTTTAAATGGTAGTTTAAGTTTCAAGCAACTACCAATTTCTCCATTGTATAAATTTTCTACACTTTGCCTTTTTGTAGAGTCAATTCCAATAATAAAACTTCAATGATTTTTCTTCTATTTTTCTCTTTCAATTCCCTTCTTTTCATTCTTGCATGATTGCTAAGAAACTAAGATGGTATCAGAGCAATGTAATTATGTTATAGTTCCACTCTTCAAAGTTGTGACTTTCTTTCTCACTATGTCTTTCTCTCTCACCGAACCATGCAAGAAGAAAAAACTAAGAAACCCAAAAGTTTTCAGTTACACCCTTCTCAACAATGTTGACTGGAGTGATCTAATAGAAACCAAGTTAGAAGTATATCATGGCCGAATTTGGTCTACATTCTTCAAGAGGTTAGGCCATCCTTAAGTGTTGGAGCTTTGTGGTCTTTGTGAATCTTTAAGTCTTCCAGGATATTGCTCACTTTCTTTATTTCCATGCCTTCAACAACTTCTTTAAGTTCATCAAAGAATTTGTGCAAGTGCTCCATCGGATTCACTTTCATCACTCTTCAATTCAGCAAGAGATTTGCAATTGAAACCAATTAAATTGCAAGCAACTTGAAGCAAAACAAAATTTGTATTTTCCATTAGTATCAAATTATCTTGGTGCTTCACTTCAACAATCAAATTGCCTCCCTCATGTATGCAAACATGCACTCAACAAACAAGAAAGAAGTATCCCGCCATAAAAAAAAATGGGAGGAACTCATGAGTGGTGAGGTTTTGATATCTTGCATGTAGATAGATGTTAATTCACCACAACTTCAACAAAATGTGTTGGTTGCTTTCTTTATTTACTATTCTCTTTTTCAATCTTCCTATTCTCCATTTCTCTGAATTCTTCTTAATATTCTTGAGGTAAATATTGTCCATATTTTTCTCTTGTTATTCTTGAGCAAAATTGCTTATATTTCATAATGCCAAGAAATCAAAATGATATTCTACTTGAGCATTATTCTTAAAGAAAAGAAATAATCATTCTTTCAACACTTTAGTGGTTCTTCCAAACTCCAGATATGACTTTTCACATTTGCTACCTTATACACCCAAGTTGAAAGTTGATGGTTTTCACTCTCCACCTCGAGGGGATGTTAAAGATGACTGATTCTTAGATAGTTTTCGATTATGGTAGTTAGGATTACTTTTGCTTTAAATGGTAGCTTGAGTTTCAAGCAACTACCAATTTCTCCATTCTATAAATTCTCTACAGTTTGCCTTTGCGTAGAGTCAAATCCAATAATAAAAGTTCAATGATTTTTCTTCTCGTTTGCTCTTTCAATTCTCTTCTTTTCTTTCTTGCATGGTTGCTAAGAAACTAAGAGTAATCCTTCAAACCTTGCCAACATTGCCTCCCTCAAACCTTAATTTTGTTTCAGGTTGAGTTTCTTGACTCTGAAAAAAATGTTTCAGCCTTAGAAATCCATCCCCGTAGGATCAATTCTATAAAAATAAGGCAATTTTACATTTTTAAGTGTAGCCTTCTTCAACCACGTAAGTCGTCTTCTCATGCCCTGTTGTTCTAACTGGTTGTTCTTTTTCTGATCACCCTTTGCTCTGGATAATTCAGGTGTTCGATTTCTGGTTCGAACATGTTTTTGTGACAAACGTGCTTCCATTATCTTCATTTCATCCATAATCATCGGAAAGCTTCCTGTTTTTGTTCATGCGCCTTCCATGCTGTTTGATTGAGAATGAAAATAAAATGAAGTTAATTTGATGAAATGGTTATATTAACCTGATAGTACTAAATAAGAAGTTAAATAAAATATATATGTATTGGAAAACAAAGTGTACAACTTCTTGAATTGTTAAATTCATATTTTTCAATAAAAAGTTACTTGTATAAGTTTCTTAAGGAGTGAATTTAACAAATCTTTTCAGTAAAAATAAATTTCACAGGTGAGTGAATAAACTAGAGTTGAGAAAAATTAATGAGAGTTGATAATAATTGTAGAACAATAGGAGGAGAGACAATGAGAAGCTGATAATAATTAATGTAACTATCTTAAATTTGATTTTCCCCAAACTAGGTTAAATAATGGGATAATTAATAATCATTCCCCTATGCAAAACCCTATTTATATTTATTGCTTGATTTATATTTATTGCTTGAAAGTAACAAGGAATTTGTTTGACAGAATCCGAACATGGTATATTTAACGCAATCCTTAGAGGCCACATTGACTTTACAAGCGATCCATGGCCTTCAATTTCATCACCTGCAAAGGATCTTGTACGTAAAATGTTGAATTCAGATCCCAAACAAAGACTTACCGCGTTCGAAGTTCTTAGTAAGTATATACTTTGCTTCTACTCAATTCTTTGGTTAAAAAACAGACTTACATTCATTTACGATTGCTGTCTTTAATTTAATAGATTTACACACCACAGATTCATTAAATGCATTTCTAATAATTAAAGCACTTCATAATTGAAATAAAACAGACCATCCTTGGATCAAGGAGGACGGAGAAGCTCCCGACAAACCTCTTGACAATGCTGTGCTGAATAGGCTCAAACAGTTCAGAGCAATGAACCAATTCAAGAAAGTTGCTCTTAGGGTACTCTACTATTTTTGGTTTATTTGTTATAAAGAATTTTGACATGACACATTTTGCTAAAATCATAATATCAATAGTCCTAGATGGTAGATTTGTCCGACAAAACATGTTAGCACATTATCAACAATACCTGAGAGCTGTACAATTTCTCACTCCGGTAAAAAAAATTCCTATAAAAAATTTCTAGACTTATTCATGAAAATGAAGGAAAAAAATATTCAAGAGGAAAATTGTTGTTTTTATATTTTTATTGATAGGTAAAAGTATCACATCAATATATCTAAGTATAAAAATATCATATCATTCTGTTTTTATATTATGTTTGATGCAGTTATCTATCAAATAATAGAAATGATCCTAATTTAAAAATGGAATAGAGTCAATATTTCTTAGACTAGTTGAGTTAGTAAGTATACATATCTTAGTTAGACATTTCAACTATATGCTAAAAAAGAGTACTACCAAAGTAACATACTGTTAAAATTTACAAATGAATAGGTCATTGCTGGATGTCTATCAGAAGAAGAAATCATGGGGTTGAAAGAAATGTTCAAGGGGATGGACACTGATAATAGTGGAACCATTACAATTGAAGAGCTCAAGCAAGGGCTGGCGACACAGGGGACAAAGTTATCAGAACAAGAAGTTAAGCAATTAATGGAAGCTGTAAGTGATCCTTCTCCCCCATTTTTATGAATAAATGACCAGAACGACAAACTACAACTAGTATTATGAGACTATGATTATATATACATAGATTATCTCGTTACTCTATAAATTTCAGGCTGACGCTGATGGCAATGGAACCATAGATTACGACGAGTTCATCACTGCAACAATGCACATGAACCGAATGAACAGAGAAGAACATCTGTACACTGCATTCCAATACTTTGATAAAGATAACAGCGGGTAAAACGTTGGGAATACAATAGAACAAACCACATTTAATATATTTATTATTTAACCAATACTCTTTCAGAAATAATTTCTGTTTCATAAAAATTATGTTTATAATCTTATTTTTGTGCCACTAATATTAGGTTCATTACCACTGAAGAACTAGAGCAAGCTCTACATGATTATAACATGCATGACGGCAGGGACATAAAGGAGATTCTTCAAGAAGTTGATGGAGATAATGTAAGTGACATACTTTTTTAGTTCTTACTGAAATTACTTTTATGTTGCTTGGTGTGGGAATAAGTAAACGCCAGGCTTAGGGGATTGATATCAGTATTTTAAATTGCATCCATTATATTTCACAATAATGGCAATTACTTTGTAGTTTTAGTAATCTCCAAAAAGTCATTACCATCACAATTGCAACTGCATTTTCCTATAGGTCTCTAATTATGATAATGCCACAACAACTACAATTTAAAATAATAATTGACACATCTAGTCAAGTCTTCCTTTTATACTAGTTGTGGTTGTGGTGATATTTCCCAACAAATCATAAGACATACTTTCCCGTATTCGATGAATTAGTGGATGGTTCGACAACAATTATGAATTAAATGAAAATACTAAGTACAATTGATAGTGATGCATCTAGGACCACCATTACCCAAGCATACTAATTTATCTCATTGATGTAAACTTTTTCTTAGTAAAAAAAGCCAAATAAAATTTTGGGCTTGAACTATTTAAAAACTATTTTAAACATTTTGATTAAACCCCAGACCTCCAAAATATGTCATTTAAGTATTCATAAATAAAATTATGAATTTTTATTAATTACAAATTGATATAATATAATAATTCATATCTAAATAATAATTAAAAAGCTTTATTTTGAGTAAAAACACAAATTCCTGGAAAATATAGGTCATGATGAAATAGACTTTTAAGCCATTACTGACTTTCATATTGTCTTTATAAACCTAGGCTCGAGCAAGAAAATAATAATGAAAACTTACAAAGTAGAACAGATGGTAGTATTTAAGCAAGACGAGCTATTTCCACCGAACTAGTGTTTTAAATTGTGGTTGCAGTTGTGATTGCGGTAACGGTTGCGGTTACTGCGATTGAGGTCATTGCGACCGTTGTGATGCGGATTGCGGCCGTTGCAGTGTGAATTATTTTGTGATTAAAAAACTATTTTTGAATTCAATGCGGCTTGACGCGGTTCGATGCGATTGCGTTGCGCCCCAGTGCAGTTGTGTTGGGCCCGATGTGGTTACATTCCAGTCCGATGCGGATACATCATTATGATTCAGAATCACACTGCAATTGCAGTGTGATACGGTTGCGGCAATTACCACAACCGCAATTTAAATGAGTGCACCCAACATGGTACTATGAACATAATTTATAATAATTAGCAACTTGTCGTATACGTGCAGGATGGGCGCATTAATTACGATGAGTTTGTGGCAATGATGGGAAAAGGAAATCCGGAAGCTCATACAAAGAAGAGGCGTGATTCATTTGCTTCGTATTAGGGGGGAGGGGGTTCCAAATGAAGATACTTAAGGGGGTTGGTTCATCATATGTTTAAGCTAGGAAACAGATGGGAGAAAGCCTGAATGATAATGGATTGCAATGCATCATCGCTTTGTTGATTGGGAAAGGATATGGGAGAGAAGAGTGTGTCAATGGTGGAAACAAAATTTTAAAAATGGGGGAAGAGAACATAGACTAACCTTTGGTTGGTTAACATTTTTCTTTTCTTTTTCCTTTCCTATGAAAAATTGTAATGCAAGTCGTGTATTGATATTTAATGATCACTTAGGAATAAAAAGGGTGTTTGTTGTTCATATATAAATACATTTTAAATGCTAGGTTAAAACATTTTGGGGATTAACCGGTTTCAGCTATTTGACTAACGATGATGCTGGCAGGAAAAGTTACCTGTATTATTTTGGGTTTAGACATGGAATAAAATAATTAGGAAGACCCAATTTTAATCAGACTTTTATTAAATTTTAAATATAAAAAAATAGTTATTAACTTGGCCAATTTTTTCAAATGGGCAAAAGGAAAAAGTCTTATTATAAAAATAAGAGTTATAGATGATTCATAAGTACAGTACAAAATGTGGTAGATAAGAACCAATCAAAAGTCGATCTTGAAACATATTAGGGGATTAGTTACACAATGCAAATAATTAATGGAATCATTGCTTCTCCATCCATTGATTCAATGTCAAAATTTAACTCTTGCAAGTTCAAGAATCCGCTCAAGAGAGGGTTTGATGAAGTTAAAGATAAAATTATTCCAAAGATATGTGGAGGAGAGGGCTTGACAAATTTAAAAATAAAACCATTCCTAAATAGCCAGATAGCCTATATAGAAGCTAACCAGATGACGTTCCAATGTTTCGAATAACTCCTATGAGATATCATATCGATACGAGTAGTGAAATGATGGGCTATAGAGGTAGAACAATGTTGATGTCCAACCATTTGTAAATTAGCTACTAGAATGCATAATGAGAATGTAGGAAGAGAAAAGATGTTGAGAAGATTCAGGATACTTGTTGTAAAAAGGGCATAAAGATCCTCCTTAAAGATACCTGTTCTTGAGAAGTGCTCCATAGTTGGTAACCTAGCCTAAAATAGTCTCAAAGTAAAGTTTATATATATACTGCTATTAATGAGATAAAGTCATAATTATCCAATATTAATTTAAATATCTTGCATGGATTATCTAATATCGTAAGATAGTAGCTATTTTTAGAAAATATAAGGATAAACTAGATGTACTAAAGATATACCCCACTTTTAGTTCTATGCTTGTATATATATGTGTTTGTATACCTATATTATTTGCCTGTTGAAACATATAATAATGTATAAATATATATTATACAGTTTTAAGATAACTTGAGTAAGAAGTTAACTTACTTCCATTATAAGCTACTATTTGTTATATAATTTGCTAAAGAGATGTAAATCATCAAATTTTATTATTAAACTACATGATTTACTTTTAGTATAGTTAGATCTTAAATTATATATTGTCACTAAACTTTCGTAGAAGTGGCATGAGAGGCCTAAAAGTATTAATCATTGATATATTTTAATAAAATATAAGTTTAATAATTGTGTTTTAGTGTAAAGAGTGGATGATCGGGAGCTGAGGATGGATGGTCGAAAACTGAAGATGGATGGTCGGAAGAGTATGTTCGGAGTAGTGTAGGAAAACAGGTAACTTGGTAGGATGATCTTCTGGGCCCGCTGGGGAAGTTAGAGCAATAAGTGTTGCAATAAATGAGAGGATGATAATTTTTTATACTCTATGTGTGGTATCTTCTATTTATAGAGCTTAGGAATTGCTGAGATGACATCTGGTCATTGGCCAGCATTTAACGGGTACGAGGGATGTACTCTTACTTGATCTGCAGATCTGAGATGTCGTCTTTACTTGATCTGCAGATCTGTCCTTGTCGATTTGTCGGGGGTAGATATAATGTTCAGGCGGCGTGACATGTTGTCTATGGTCTGACACTGATGGCGAGTCAGCGGCACATTAAATGCTTTGTCAAAGGTGCATTAAATAACGTGTCAAAGGTCTTAATATCGTGTCAGGAGCATTTATTGCATTTGCCACGAGTGGATCCATTTAAGGCGAACGATGGGGACATGCAGAGTACTGCACGGGATGCTCGAGTAAAAGGGGACAGTCCAATGATGTTGGGCTAATAGATTCTTTTGAGGTTGGAGGCGCGGGTAAGACCGGGCTGGAACAGTTGCCAGTAGTCTATTAGGCTAGTTAGAGGTGATTGGGCTAGTAGACTTTAGGGTTGACAATCTGGAGTATGATCGGGCTGGAACAGTTGCCCCTAGTCTATTAGGCTGGTCAGAGGTGACCGGGCTAGTAGACTTTGGGGTTGACAATCCGGAGTATGACAGGGCTGGAACAATTGCCCCTAGTCTATTAGGCCAGTCAGAGGTGACCGGGCTAATAGGCTCGAATTATTCTGACTTGGCATAATGGAATAGGGGTAGGTTCTTTAGGTAGGTATAGGGGGTAGGTCATGATGGCTACGGGTTTTTATTGGACACGTGGGGGATGCTTGGCATTTCATGTGAAACTTGAACGATAGATAGATGCGTCTGTTTGTTTCAGTTCTATTTCCAGGGTTTCTATATCGCCGTTGGATTGTCCTTGAGTGATTTTGAATGGGTGGATGCACATTTTGGGCTGGGCCCCCTAGGGAGGTATGGGCTTGAGTTTCTCCCTATAAATAGGGGTTCCTTCCTTCATTCTTCTTCACTTTGCTTTCTGAGAAATTGTCTCTTGCCGAGCATACGCATTGTTTGAATATGATATTCAATTTTATTCTACAATCCTCTACTTCCCATAACTCAGTAACTTTCTCTTTTTCTTTCACTTTTTTAATAACATTGTAGGCAGTTATGGCATTGTTAGGCGGGGATTTGAGCCCTGATGGGGTGGAGATCTTACCCGGACCTCCACCCATTTTTACTAGCGCAACTTGCACCGCCGTCAACGAGGCCAACACATTGTTGCCATGGTTAGTAGTTGCTTCTCTTGAAGGAAATCTATCCAATTGTCCTTGCTGACCTTGCTGCACGACATGAGGGAGAAAAAGGCCAGGTATGGGGCCACCTTGATTGACCAGGCGTCTTTCTCAGAGAAGTGGCGTCCGGTCTTGGATAATATGTCTAGTTCGAATTATGACAATTCTTCTGATGACAGGTCTACTATGGGGCGGAATTTTTCTGATCGAGCCCATCAGTTTACCATCCTGGAGGACGTGTCGGGTAGCGAGTGCCACTATTGGTGGGTTGATCAAGAGGTTAGGGGAACTCCGTCTTATTTCCCTCTAGACGTATGCCCAACGGTAGAGGTGTTGACACGACCGACTAATGACATCTACTGGTACGCCCCTACTGCTCTGAATAGATGGAGTTTCTACATGTACGAGCAGGTCTGCCGCCGAATAGGAGTGAAAATCCCTTTTCATGAGTGGCACACGGAAGTGTTGCAATACCTTCAGGTGGCACCCTCTCAGTTGCACCCCAACTCATGTGGCTTCATCCGGGCCTTCAAACTTTTCTGTGAGATCATGAAGCGACCTTGCACACTCTGGTTATTCTTCTGGATGTTCCGGGTGACGCCTAGCTCTAACAAAGACAAGGCTCGGGCTGGGCGTCTCTTGAGTCTCGGAATGATCGAGAGTTCTGTGAAGAACTGGAAGGATGGCTATTTTCGGGTCGAGGCTCGGGGGACCCATCATACCTGAGCATATGGTCTTGGCAACATCCCCCTCTTCCCCTTTTCTTGAAATGGGGAGATTCACCAGAGGCCGACCAACTCCTTTGGTTTCTTCTATGATCAATTGGATGATCAGGAGAGGAGGACATTAGATGAGATGCTAGCCTGGGTTGAAGAGGGTCTTCCAATCCTTTGCTACAAACTGGTTCAGGGCGACCAAGTCTTCGAGGAGGCAGACGGTATGCATCCGACTATCTATATGTTGTTTCTGTTTGTTGGTTTTTGTCTGAACTTTTTCGTTTGTTTCTTTCAACACCGACTATCGGGGATCAGGCAGGCCGTAGTAGGCTTCTAAAGCGGGCAGCTGCTAAGAGGAAAGACGCGGAAAACAGCAAGCATGTATGACTGAGTCTACCTACCGGTGAACTAATATTAAACAACCGGTGAACTGATATTAAACCGACAATCCAACTATTCGGACAATTATTTGGACAATTAACCGGTGAACTGATATTAAACAAAAATGTGACATATTCATTAAGTAACAGTTACTCGGTTTAATATTTTGCTGAACTTGAATGATAATAATTGTTGAATGATATTCTAACTTGAATAAGAATATGGAATACCCATTAAGTAACAGTTGCTCATTTTTAATATTTACCTGAACTTGAATGATAATGACCGGTGAACTAATATTCTAACTTGAATGAGAATATGGAATACCCATTAAGTAACAATGACTCGGTTTTAATATTTTGCCGAGCTTGAATGATAATAACTGGTGAACTGATATTCTAACTTGAATGAGAATATGGAATACCCATTAAGTAACAATTGCTCGGTTTTAATACTTTTCTGAACTTGAATGATAATAACTGGTGAACTGATACTCTAACTTGAATGAGAATATGGAATACCCATTAAGTGACAGTTTCTTGGTTTATGATGTTGGCGACCAAGAGGACTTGGTCCTGGCTTGGTTTGGATAGTGAATTGCCACTAAAGGGGGACTGGCCCTCGCCTATGGAGTTATGATGTTGGCGACCAAAAGGACTTGGTCCTGGCTTGGTTTGGATACTGAATCGCCGCCAGAGGGGGGAATGGCCCTCACCTCTGGGTTATGATGTTGGCGACCAAGAGGACTTAGTCCTGGCTTGGTTTGGATATAGAATTGCCGCCAGAGTGGGGACTGGCCTACGCCTCTAGGGTTATGATGTTGGCAACCAAGAGGACTTTGTCCTGTTTTGGTTTGGATACTGAATCGCTGCTAGGACGGGACTGGCCCTCGCCTTTGGGGTTATGATGTTGGCGACCAAGAGAAGTTGGTCCTTGCTTGGTTTGGATACTGAACCGTCGCCAGAGGGGGGACTAGTCCTCGCCTCTGGTGTTATGATGTTGGCGGCAAAGAGGATTTTGTCCTGACTTGGTTTGGATACTGAATCACCGTTAGAGGGGGGACTGACCCTCGGCTCTAGGGTTATGATGTTGGTGACCAAAAGGACTTGGTCCTAGCATGGTTTGGATATTCAATCGCTGTCAGAAGGGGGCTGGCCCTCGTCTCTGGGGTTATGATATTAGCGACCAAGAGGGCTTGGTCCTGGCTTGGTTTAGATAGTGAATCGCCGCCAAAAGGGGGACTGGCCCTCACCTCTAGGGTTATGATGTCGACGACTAAGAGGAGATGTAAGACATTTGAATAATACCTCGTTAACATATAAGTGGCCTTCGATTACATCAATTTTCTCAACCGTATAAAGGTCTGGCACTGACTTTCATTTTCAAGCGAAAAACTGTCGTAGGTTTGCCATGTTCCAAGTACGGGGGATTTTTTTCCCTGCAAGGTCTTCAAGCTTGTAGGCACCTTTGCCAATCTTGATGGTTACTCGGTATGGCCCTTCCCAATTGGATGCTAGCTTGCCTTTTGTTTTTCTAATGTCAGCCATTCTGAGTACTAAGCTGCCCATTTCAAAGTCTCGTGGTACCACAGTTCTATTGTATTTTTCAGTGGCTCTTCTTTTGACGGCGACCTCTCTGATTCTGGCTCGGTCTCTCTTCTCTTCGATCTAGTCTAAGTTATTCCTCCAGATGGTCGAGTTAACCGTTTCAGCAAAGTGTACTGCCCACCAGGTGGGTTCGCCGATCTCCACTGGGATCATAGCCTCGAACTCGTAAGTAAGGTTGAAAGGTGATTCCCCGGTGGTGGAGTGAGGAGTTGTACGGTAAGCCCATAGGACATGATGTAACTATTCTGGCCATGCTCCTTTGGCTTCTTGTAATCTTATTTTTATCCCACAGAGGAGAATTTTGTTAGCCGCTTCCGCCTGACCATTTGTATGAGGGTGTTCAACCGAAGTGAAGTGTTGTTTGATACGAAGACCTGACAGTAGTTCTCTGAACTTCCGATCATAGAACTGAGTTCCATTATCGGTGACTATTGCAGTAGGGATCCCAAACCTTGTCATGAAATTTCTCCAAGTATATTTTTGGATGTTGGTTGCTGTAATGTTGGATAAGGGTTCAACTTCAATTCACTTAGTGAAGTTGTCGATCCCCACTATTAGAATATCCATTCCCCATCTGCAAAATGACCATGGGGTCATTGTTGTAGTTAGCTCTTCAGGAGGGGCTTTGTGGAGGTCAACAAATAGTTGGCAGGGCGTGCATTTCTTGGTGAACTCAGAGACAGCTTTATCCATGGTCGACCAATAATATCCGGCTTGGAGTATCTTCTTGGTGAGCGACGCTGCACCAAGGTGATGACCGCAACCCCCTTCGTGGATTTCTTGGAGGGCATACCAAGCCCTATCGGGGCCGAGGCATTTAAGCATAGGAGTAGAAACCCCCGGTGATACAGACAACCTTGTACCATAGTGAACCATGAACTATACCTGAGGAATCTTTGCCTGTCCTTCTAATCCGCTAACAAGTCGCCATTTGATAAGTATCTAATGATTGGGCTGGTCCATTCGTCCAGGATCTGTGTTTGCTTGACGACCATGACACTTGGTTGTAGGATTCTTCCTTGAACCACCGATCTGTTGTTACCCGAGCTCTTCATGCTTGTTAGCTTGGACAAAATATCAGCCCAGATGTTCTGTTCCCTTGGGACGTGCTGGATGGAGGCTGTTTCGAACTTCGCCATAAATTAATTAATCTTGGTCAGGTATTTTCCAAGTAACACGTCTTTTGTTTGATAGGCCCCCATAATCTGAGAGACGACGAGTTGGGAATCACTACAAATGGAGACTTTTTCTGCCCCGATTTCTCTGGCCAACTGCAAACCGACAATGCATGCTTCATATTCTGCTTGATTATTTGATGTAGGAAAGGTGAATGTCAGCGAGTGCTCGATGGTCATCCCCTGGCCATTGTCTAACAAGACTCCTGCCCCGTTGCCCCGAGGGTTGGATGAACCGTCAACATATATGGTCCATATTTTCTCGAAACTACCTGGTTGTGTGGTCAATTCGGCAACAAAGTCAGTCAGGACTTGGCTTTTGATGGTCGTCCTAAGTCCATATTGTATATCAAATTATGATACTTCAATAGACCAGGTGATCATCCGCCCGACTAGCTCAGGCTTGTGCAAAATTTGGTGGATAGGTTGATTGGTTCGGACCACCACCGGATGGGATTGAAAATATTGTCGCCGCCGTCTTGTTGCCACCAAGAGATCATAGGCGACCTTTTCTAACTTCTGATACCTGAGCTCTAGGCCTTGTAATGCCTTGCTGGTGAAGTACACTGTTTGCTAACCATCTTCACTCTCTCTGATTAGAGCGGTGGCTACGGCCCCGTCTGTTACGACCAAGTAGACATATAGTGTTTCAGCGGGTGCATGCTTAGAATGCATGGGAGGAGTGACCAGGTATTGTTTAAAAATTTGGAAAGCCGCTTCACAATCTTCCGACCAAGTAAAAGTGTTGCTATTTTTTAGGAGCTGGAACAGCGGGAAGGAATGTTTGGCGGATGCTGGAAGAAATATGGCCAAGGCCGCCAACCGCCCATTAAGTTGTTGGACTTCCTTAACTGATCTTCGGTTGTGCATGTCTATGAATGTTTGGCACTTTGATGGGTTGGCTTCAATACCTCGGCTTGTTAACAGAAATCCCTAGAACTTGCCAGCTTCGACTCTGAATGTACACTTTTCTGGGTTGAGGCGCATATTAAACTTGCATAGTCGGCCAAAGACGATATTCATGATAGTTACATGGTCTTCCGTTGGTAGACTCTTGGCGATCATATCGTATATATAGACTTCCATATTATTTCCAATATGATCTCCAAAAATGGTGTTCATCATTCTCAAGTATGTGGCCCCTGCATTTTTCAGACCGAATGGCATGACCGTGTAACAGTAAGCCGTCTTGGGTATAATGAAGGCGGTCTTGTCTTGATCTGGGTGGTACATGGGAATCTGGTTATATCCTGAATAAGCATCCATAAATAACATAAATTGGTACCCGGAAGAATTGTCAACGAGATGATCGATGTTCGGGAAGGGGTATAATGCACACACATCCGCCACTTTTCAGATGATTTTCTGACTAGCACAACGTTTGACAACCAGGTGGATGTTATTGCTCGGATGAAGTCGACCTCTAGCAGTTCTGAGATTTTTTTGAGTAACCTTAGTTGTTCTTTCGGCGCCCATCTTTCTTTTCTTCTAGGCCACCAGCCCTGCCCCTAGGTTTGTCGTGAGTTAGTGGCAAGCAACTGAAGGGTCAATACTGGGCATATCGGTAGCATACCAAGCAAAAAGATCTTTGTTGGTCTTCAAGCATTTGATCAGTTTGGACCTATAAGCTTCATCAAGCGTACAACCGATATACACTAGATTTTCCTTTAAGGGACTGAGTTGAAGGGAGGTTTTTTCTCCTCCAGGATGAGGACGTAGGTCTATTGTATCTGCCCTAGCATCTAGGTCCACTAAGTGCACACCCCGTTGTTTTTTCTTGGGGGGTGGTGCCTGTACTGAAGTGTGGTTCGGCCGAAGACTCATCTGAAAGCAACTTCTTGCACTCTGCTAGTTTCCCATAACCGTGCATACCCAGAGGTCGGATGAGAGAAACTTCATGCAGAGGTGTGAGGTGGAGACTATTGCTTCGAGATGGTTGAGCATTGGTCGACCGAGTATGGCACTGTAAGCCGAGACATATTCGATGACCAGGAACTTTGCTTTAACTGTTCGAGTTAGAGGTTGTTCTCCGATAGTCAACCATATATCAACATAGCCTAGGGGGTGATTCCTTGTCCAGTGAAACCGACAAGCTGTCCATCATAGGGCAACCGATCTCTGTCTGAGTTCCATCTTTGTGAACAGATCTTGAAACATGATGTCTGTTGAACTACCTTGGTCAACAAATAAATGTCCGACCTTTTTATTAATCATTTTGGCGGTAATGATGAGGGGATCGTCATGACCACGAACGACGCCTTCATAGTCACGATCGTCGAAGGAGATCGGTGGTGTCGCTTTTTGGCCCTAATATTGGCGGGGTTTGTAGATAGTCGATTGCATGACCTCTCGAACACACCTCTTCTAGGTTGCCCTGAATGTACCACCAGTAGCCAACCCGCCGGATGTGGTGTTGACGTCCACTAGACTCCGTTGTCGCCTATTGGTGGAGCGATAGTGGTCTCTCTGGTCTCTGTTTGGAGGACGTTCCTGTTGATTTTTTTTGGGGGGGCGTCTCTGAGGAGGACTGGATCGATGTAGAGGCGGTGATCGCTCTTGGTGAGTCCGAGATATAAACTTCTGGAGGTGCCCGACTTGGATTAGGTCTTCGATAGTGTCCCTCAGCTGAGTACACTTTTCTATTACATGGCCAAAGAAGGTGGTGAAGTCACAATATTTGGAGTGGTCTTGGGTCCCTAATCTCCTGCTTGGATTGGGTTTGGGGAGTTGGACTAAGTAGGTGGCCATAACTTCTTGTAAGATTCTAGTTCGACTAGCATTGAGGGGGTGTAAGATTTGTATATAGTTTTTTTGGGTTGTCGGGGTTGATCATCTCAAGGATGTTTGTGTGTTTTTGGTCGTTTGGCTTCCCATGAGGGAAGTTGGTATTCTCTTTGCTCGGTGGGTGGGCAGTTAGGATGGGTTTCTTCCAGATTGATGAATTTTTGAACCTTAGATCATAGTTCTTCTATTGTGAGGTCTGAATATTTAGCCAATTCCTGCCTGAAGAGGCCATCCCGCAAGCCCTTCACGAGAATATGCACCGCCACCTCTGGGATCAGGGTGCGAACCTGCATGGCCTCTGATTTGAATCTGTCTAGGTAAGCTCGGAAGGGCTCTTGGGATTCCTGTTGTATACTAGACATGGTGTAGGAAGAGCGAGTCTGCTCTCTACTTGTTATGAAGTGGGTGTTGAATCCGTTGGCGAGAGTAGCCCATTAGTCGATACTATTCGGTGCGAGCCGAGTAAACCACTGTAGGGCAGCGCATTTTAGAGTGAAGGGAAATGCTCGACACATGATGGGGTCGGTGGCCCCATGGAAAAGCATTGAGGCTTCGAAGGCATCTAGATGATACTATAGGTCACTTGTTCCATCATACTGGTCGATATTGATGGGTCGGGTAAGATGCTTTGGGAGTTGTGAAGACATAATAGTTTATGTGAAAGGATGTTTTGCTCGTGAGGAGCTATGGTC
>NC_032009.1:30103549-30134244 GCF_001865875.1 Lupinus angustifolius | reverse complement strand
TATCTGAGCGGTTTTCGTGTTTGGGGGGGCTATGAGCCTAGAGGCTTCGGCGGATTCAGGGAAGTGCTCATCGACAACTAGCCACGAGGGTCCATCATTGAGTGCTGGTCTATGTTGGCGAAGCTCCGCTAGTACTTAGACTTGTTGATGGATAATTTGGCCTTGAGTTTGGATCATGTGGAGGAGTTGTTGGGTGGTGGGTGCATCTGGGGTGGTGTTTAGCGGATGACTTTGGCTAGCTTGGTGAGATGGTTGCACTAGTGCTGGAGGTTCAATGGAAGGGGTCTTATGATTCGGGTTGGGTGGTTCTGCATGGCTAGGTGGTTGAGCTTGGTTACGAGTGGTCACCATGTTGTAGGTAAGCCATAGACGGCGCCAATGTTCTTTAGTGTTAAGAGTGGATGATCGGGAGCTGAGGATGGATGGTCAGAAGCTGAAGATGGATGGTCGGAAGAGTATGTCCGGAGTATGGATGGTCGGAAGAGTAACTTGGTCGAATGATCTTCTAGGCCCGCTAGGGAAGGTACCTGAAAAGGTTCTCGAACGATCAAGTCAGTAGAGTATTCTAGAGAGAGAAGACGAGTAAATAAGAGAGAAGTTAGAGCAACAAGTGTCGCAAAAATGAGAGGATGATAATTTTTTATACTCCTTGTCTGGTCTCTTCTATTTATAGAGCTTAGGAAGTGCTGAAATGACATCTGGGCATTGGCAAGCATCTAATGGGTATGAGGAATGTACTCTAGTCGTCTTTACTTGACCTACAAATATGTGCTTGTCGATTTGTCGGCGCAGGTAGAATGTTCAGGCGGCGTGACAGGTGGTTTATGGTCTAACACTGATGGCGAGTCAGCGACGCATTATATGCATGTCAAAGGTGCATTAAATAACGTGTCAGGGGTCTTAATGTCGCGTTAGGAGCATTTATTGCATCTGCCACGAATGGCTCCATCTGAGGCGAACGATGGGGACATGCATAGTACTACACGAGATGCTCGGGTAAAAGGGGACAGTCCGAAGATGTTGGACTAATAGATTCTTTTGAGGTTGGAGGCCCGGGTAAGATCAGGCTGGAACAGTTGCCCCCATTCTATTAGGCCGGTCAGAGGTAACCGGGCTAATAGACTTTGGAGTTGACAGTCATGAATATGACCGGTCTGGAACAATAATTAAGTGTTAGAAACTTTTCGTAAAAATAGTCGAAATTAAATTTTAGTTGTATATGTTTGAGTGCTCATTATGATTTTAAAAGTGATTAAAATGCCCTTAGTATTATCTATCATATTATAATATATCCTACGAATTTTCGTAACCCATCCATGCTCCATACACAAGAATTAGAAACTTAACTAGTCAGGTGACTAAACATACATACCTTCTAATCTCGTCTTGGGCCCTTAGAACGGACAAACCAACCCATGAATTCATTTCCCACTCATTTAATAAGGTATTGGAGTTGTTGGGGATGCTTAAAATATATTATTGTGTTAGTCCCACATTGCCTAGTATTAGAATAGAGTAGAATATCAATGTTATATATTGGACTCAAGTTCCTTGTTATAATATGCACCATATATAAGCAACAAATAGAAACACCACATGGGCACTTAGGCTCATGGATTTGCTAGGGTTTGTAATCCTTATTCTCTAATAATATCTTGGTAGTCGCTCAACACTCCCGGGAATGTAGGCACAATTGGTGAACCTCGTTAACAACTTCCTTACATTATTCTATTATATCTACTCTTTTATATTTGATTGCTCGCTTGTTCCCAACAATTGGTATCAGAGCCAACTGATAGATGGCTCTTGAACCATACACCAGGTTATTGCTAAAGAGGGTGAAGATGTGATGGCTACACAAGGTGCATCAAATGTGTTGCACAAGGATAAAGTAGATGAGTTGAAGGAGAAGAAAGCATGGCGAAACTATGCTGGGGAGATCTATATGTTGATCCAGAATCCCAGAAGTTCATCTACTAGATTAGGATCTAGGCGGAGATAGAGACAAGAGTGCTGAGTTAGATGCTGATATTATATCTCTAGATGTTGAGAGAATGTTCTCATTGGAGATGAGAAATGAAATATCATAATGGTTTGTGTGCAACGTCATAGTGAAGGATATTAATTGTTCACAAATCAACAAATGCACAAAGGCGCTGACTAACATGGACATTGACTTTGATGCAATATGTAACACATGTATTGATAAAGATGCAGGGTATGACATGGACATTGGCTTAGAGGCAAGGATGTGACACGGACATTGGTTAGCATTGACGTAAGGTGTGTGCTATGGGTATACTCCTTATGGTGGAATATGATAGTTCTTTTGAACTAAGATTGTCCGAGTAGACAATGGTGGTAGCGATTGTGGCTTTCCAAGGAAGCTCCAAGGTTAAGTTTGACAGAGTATTAAAGAGAGCGATTGTTGATGAAATTTTGTGTAGAGATTCCATATATCAAAAGACTTGCTCGTAATAGATGGCTAGGCGACATGTTCCATTTGATGGTGGTATGGGAAGCTCCACTACACAAAGGTTTATGCCGAAGGGTAGCAAACTCTCATATGGAGGAGTTGTTAAAGAGAATTAGGCCTAGAGCAAGGTGGATTTAGATATTCGCTAAGGTAGTGATTCATGTGGAGATTGTTGGGGATGCTTGAAATATGTTATTGTGTTAGTCCCATATTGCCTAGTATTAGAATAGAGTAGAGTATCAATGTTATATATTGGACTCAAATCCCTTTTTATAATATGCAACAAATATAAGCACCAAGTAGAAACACCCCATAGGCACTTGAGCCATGGGTGTGCTAGGGTTTGTAATCCTTATTCTCTAATAATATCTTCGTAGCCGCTCAACGCTCCCGGGGAGGTAAACACAATTAGCCGAACCCCGTTACCAAATTCTCTTGTTTCCTCTCTTCTATTTATTATATGCACATGATTTGATTGCTTGTATCTAATGCTGCGCAACGATCGCTTCCATTTTACAATTGAGTGATAGATTGTAACACTCAAAGGAAGTGAAGTTCACCTTCCCTTTCTCTCTAGTTGGGTGATGGCCACCATGGCTCAAAGGAAGCTCATCTGATTGATTCTAACTCTTTCCCTCTTCATAACAAGGACCTTATCACTATAATTTAGATATGGGAGATCCATTTCTGGCCTTAGTTCCTTGATAATCCTCTCCACCCTTAGCATAAATTTTGTATTAAATTCTGTCTGCGTCAAGGTTCTAAAATTGAAGAAGCTTGTGTTTAGACTATCTTCCATTTGATCTATTCTCCTTATGGGAGACTTCTACTAACACTCAAAGGAAATGAAGTTCACCTTCCCTTTCTCTCTAGTTGGGTGATGGCCACCATGGCTCAAAGGAAGCTCATTTGATTGATTCTAACTCTTTCCATCTTTGTAGCAAGGACCTTAACACCATAATTTAGATATGGGAGATCCATTTCTGGCCTTAGTTCCTTCATAATCCTCTCCACTCTTAGCTTAAATTTTGTTTTAAATTCTATCTCAGTAAAGGTTCCAAAATACAAGAAGCTTGTGTTTGGACTACCTTATATTTGATCTACTCTTTTTATGGGAGGTTTCTACTGATCTCTTGCCTATGTGCTTCATGCTTTATGTTATACATTGCCAGCCCTTTACATGGATAAAAGGTGAACATTGTATTAGGCAGTCGACAACTAATGTATAAGTTTGTGGAATCTCAAATTAAATTATTGTATTGAGGTGGTTAATTTGTTTGCATCACTCAAATTCTATTTTAAAATTTCTGTTCATGTCGAAATCAAAGTCCTAATTTTCTAACTTGTGTTAGTATGCTGCGATCATCACCATTCCTTAAAGATTGGGTTGGTAAGCCATGAATTTCGTTTGGCATCTCATTTCCCCCATGTTTTTGGAAATGTGCATCTGTTTGTCAAGTAATCATGGCCCTCGAACCCAACCTTGCATCATTGTATTTCACATAAGCTATATTTTGCAACCCCTAATGTCAAAAGCATGTGAAATTTTCGTTGGGCTGAGTTATTGATGTATGTATGCTCTATGTACATGTCAAATGTTTTCTGTTTATGTATTTGAAAGTTTTATTCACAAAAATATAATAAATCAGGAGCTTACCTGGACGTTAAGAAGAGACTGGGAAGCAAAAACACGGTCTGGACCTGTGGTATGACCCGTGTGAACCCAAAACCTCTATGCTTCATTGTGATACGTTGATAACCATTTGTATACATTCTGTTAAGGTGTTTTTATGCCATTTGATGAGTTAGTGGAGCACCACTCAGAGTCTCAATTATAATGGGAGGTGGAACACTTGGCTCGGACCTATAACTCTATGTGAGAATTGAGTTTTAATAATGCATATCTACAATATTTGTATGTAAATATTGTTAATTGCTAGGCGGATATCCAAGATATGGATTCTTATGCACTCTATATAGCAAGCGTGGTAAATGCTAGATAAATCAATATTGCTTTTTTTCTTTTTTGTAGTAAGTGCAATTGATTTTATGACAAAACCGCTGTGGATTTTATGGTTCAAGATTCAACAATGCTTCTATAATGCTCTTTCTAGCATGTACTTTTGATTTTCTTCACACATTCAAATAACACATTTTATAATAAGCACCGTTGATTATTCCCACATTCAACAACGTTATTTATTATAGCAAGAGGTATTAATTTTGTTGAATATTAAACATAGCATGACTCTCATTAAAACACAACCTCACAAAACTCGCTGATTCTCATTCACTCTCATATGACAAACCTCACAAACCTTATTCCTTCTCTCAAAGCTCGCGACATCATCTTCTCACTCCTGCTTTCTCCCAGAGCTCATGATGTCGTCTTTCTCCAGAGCCTCTACAACCTCATCTTTTGCGTCATTTTATGTTGTGTTTCTAATTTATAAGTTTCACAACTTTTCTCTTAAAGTTTTATTTTTCAAGGAATTTGAATATGTACACATACCTTGTTCATAAAATAAAATCATTTTTCCAAATAACATTTTTGTTTAGTTTATGGAAGAATTGCTAACTATATGTGATGCAAGTATGCAAGAACATAATTTTGATGAAGACAAAACTTAAAGACTATGGACAAGGACAAATCAACTAAAAAAAATGAAGACTCAAACTCAATATTCAAGAAGGGACCACCAAGGCTAGAGTAATCTTCTTATTTTAGGTCCTAAGATGCTTTGAATGGATAGAGTCTAAGTTGGATGAACCTAATAAGAAATCTCTCATACAAGTATGAAGTGTGAACATAATGCATGAGATTTTTATCCATAACATGATTTAGGTGCATTTAGCATATATACATGATATTGATGCATTAAGTACTTATATCATTTTCCAAATCATGCATCATGCATTAATCACACATGTTAGAGGTTCATGCAAAATTAACTAAGTCTTTTCAGAAAATCATTAACAAATTAAGAGATTAGTTAATTGATTAAGTCATTGTAAATGGAAAACTAGTTAATCGATTATGGCATTGGTTAATCGATTAAGTCAATTTTTATTTTGGAATCTGGGACGTTTTAAAGAAACATTAATCGATTAAGTAGTTACATAATCGATTAACCAATTTGAAATTGATTGTTATTTTACCATCCTTTCCCATGGACAAAAACCACAGAACGTACTTGTACTTGATGCAAGATTGATACACAAGAATACACATATTTTCAAGAGAGTTTTTTCTGAAAAGAATGATACAAACTTTTATGTGAAGAGAGAGAGTGTTTTGTAAATCTTTGAATAACATTTACTTTGAAGCATTCATAGTGTTCATAGATTTTCCTTTGTGGCTCATAATCATTCTTTCATCTCTGAGATGTGAGATTCATCAATAAAGATGCAAGCATGCATGAATGAGAGATTGAAGAGGCAAGCATGCATCACATATGTTTTGATGAAGACAAATGACACATATAGTTTGATGAAGACACAAGATTGATAAAGATAAAGGATCGACAACATGGTGAATGTTCAAGGATAAGCTTGAGAGGATGAGTAAATCAACAAATAACAAAGTATCAACTATAAAATGAAGACTCAAGATTATACAAACCAAACCATTCAAAAGAAGATCTAGGGGTTAAGTATTTTTATATATTTATTAGGTCTTAAGTTGCTTGCTTAGTAAGAGTCTAGGCTAGGATGAAATCTAAATGTCATTTTTCTTTATGTTTGATCATGTTTAAATAACAAGTATTTTTTCTCTCAAATGAAATCATATATAAAAAGAGACTTACATGCATACATACATGATTTACACGCACATACATACATACATGATCATATATTTTCAATGCATTGAAAAAGTGTTTTAAATCATACTTCATTCAAAGACATGCATCATTAGGTTATAAATCATGTAGGAGGTTCATTCATCATTTGAAATATGTTTTAGAAAACCTTTTATCAATTAACAGATGTGTTAATCGATTAATTCTTGGGATGAACACATTAATCGATTAAATGGAGAGTTAATCGATTAAGGTGGTTGCTGATTCTGTTTTCTGTTATTTTCAAGAAACCCGTTAATCAATTAAGGTCAGTATAATCGATTAACTTCAGTAAAAATTAGAATAGTATTTTAACCCAAGTTTTTCATATTGCTTCATAATAACCATTTGAGAAAAATAGAAGGTTAGAACACATTTTCGAAACAAACAGTTTTACACATTATTCAGAAGATCTTAAGCTCAAACTTTCATATCTTTTGGAAAAAAATCTAAGTGTTCTTTTGAGAAAAGAAAAGGGTGAATCTTTGTAAGATACCCGTTGAGCTTAATTTGTCATATCTTTCCTAAAAAAGAAACCTTGCATCTCAAGAATTTTTATTTTGGAATTGCAAAATATTTTAGAAGGGTTCTTAGATTATAAGAAGAGTGTAAAATCTGCATATTGAGGTGCACATGTAACTTGAAGAAAATTGTTAGACTAAGGCATTGACATATTCTCTTGGTGTGTTGTATCACCATAGAATGAGAATATGTTTGGGAAAAACCTAGCTGTGGTTAGGTAAGTGTCTTCACGAGAAGCAAGAGGTATTGGTTGTAAGTGATACTTAGGCTAGGGCTAGAGCCGCGAACGGTGAGGTATCCTAGGAGGCGAGCTTTGTAGTCAAACCGAAGTGGGAGTTTAAGATTCAAGAAAAGAGCATTTTGCATCTTGTATTGGAATTGTGTTTTTAAGAACTTTGAATTTCCATAGTCAAGAAAAATCTCCCAAGATCAGAAGGGGAGGCCTAGATGTAGTTTGCAAGTGGACCCACAAACAAACTAGGATAAAAGCCGAGTCTAAGTCTTCCTTTCCCTTATATTTTTACATTTCCAAATTACTTGATTTACGTAACTTGACACACATATAGTGGTGTGAACTTCAAAAACAGTACGAATTGCCTTGAGAAATCCATCAAAAGCAATTTAATATTCTCATCTTGTCGAGGATAAAATATGATACATTTACTAAGGTGTTACATCCTACAACAGAGCGACACACTACATAATTATAAGAACTGTCTTTCCTTTTCTTCGGACGATGATACGATCATTCTCCATGATGCCACTTACTCCCTAAAATGTTAGGAGAATACATACTTCCACATATGGTATGTAAACAATGCATAAGGTATTAGATTCATATAGAAGATGTCATATAATAATTATCATATGGATGTAATCAAATGTGGAAGGTCAATATCATGATGTATGAACGTCTGCATGTCTATCTTGACACAAATATCAATTCCCTAAATGAGTGCTTGGAGAAATAACTCGGAAAGGGCCCATAACATATCATTAACAGTAATGGTACATACACTGGTCCAACCCGACCACTTATATGTTGTTCTTAGGAAGCGAGTAGGATGACTATAGTGTCAAGCCAACCATTGATAACTTATATGCGAACTACCATGTTCTCAGTAATATCGGACTACCCACTAGTCAGTAAGGATACCCATTGTATCATCCTGATCACAATACCTTCAAGGTAGTGCCAGAGGTCACCATAGTTACTTAGAGGAGTTCCTTCGGTGCAAGGGAGCTACCCAATTCCTGACAGATCATTCCCCACCTATAATGTCCCCTTAACCAAGTCACACAGACATTATACCCCATTGGGTTCTCGACAGAAAATCTGCAGCATCGTATCTTCCGTAGGCAATGCTACCAATGGCAGATATATTGACATGGATCTTCTGATCAACACAACACATGGCTTCAGTTTATTTTAAAAGAGCTTAGTTGGAAAAAACTCGGTAAAACTTTCTAGTAACATACAATCAAGTACATTTTTGAAAGAGCTTAGTTGGCATAAACTCGGTAAAACAATTTCCCATTCTTTCTTTCCATTCTTATAAAAAACACAGTCTTCTCAAACTTCATTCCATCAGGAATACATATATACCGCGTCATGAGAATGCACGATAATAGTTCTATCATGATGCAATAGTTAATTCAATATTATCGATAATCAATCTATGTACAAGATCTTGCTCCTGACCTTGACACAATTTTAATGAAGACACCAAGATCACAAAAAGAAGAAAGGAAGAAGACCATGAAGACATAGAAGATTCAAGCTTCAAGAGAATTATAGATTAAGTCTTTATATATATACTTCTATCCTTATACTCACTTTAATATTTAGAAGCAATGCTTAAATAATCAAAATCATTTTAAAGAATTGCATGTGTAAAATGTAAAGTCAAAATTGCTAAGTAATAAGTTACTTGACCTGGTTAACAGGTTCCCTGAACTATGACGCAGTTGGTAACAGGTTACTGGAACTGCATAACAGATTACCTGATTGAGAAAATAGTTACAAAGCAAAACTGACTGATGTAACCAATTAATTTAATGTATTAATCGATTACCATCTTAGACAAAACATTTGGGTAATCGATTATCACTTCGTGACAATTGATTACACAAAGTTATTGAAACAAAATTTTCTAATTCAAATGAAAATTTTTCATCCAAAGTGAGTAGCTTTCATTCCAATCATGTCTCCTCTTAATGGAAGGTTATCATGGCTAATTGGAAGTCTATTTAAAGGCATTGAGACATCCAAATTCATAACACACAAAATACATAACTACTTACAATCACACAAAACTTTCAAACACTTAGTAAACAACTTTCTACACATTTTTCTTAAGCAACTTTGTTTCTAAACTTTCATATTTTATGAAGTTGCTTGTTAAAGTGCAAGTTGTTCTAAACATTCAAAAGATTACGAGCATTGTATACTAAGTATTTATTTTGTGAGATCAAAGATTGCAAGTTATAGAAGTATCAAAATTTGTAAAGGTAATCCTGCCATTGTTATATTCTTCATCTTGGTTGTAAAACCTTTCATCACAAGGGTGTATTGAGAAGGGGAAAAGAGTTTACTTGCAAAGGGAGTTTTCAAGGGTAGAAAAGTTGTGAGTGTGTAAGGTACAAAAATATCGGGAAGAGAAATTTTATATACAACTCAAATTATCTAGTGGAAAAATCTCGTGTGACAAGAGTACTGGATGTAACCTTCGGTGGACAAGAATGTGAACCAGTATAAAAAATCTCTGTGTACTCTTCTTCTTCTCATTCTTGTCAATTAATTTTGCTTCACTTGGTTGAATTCTACATAAATAATCCACTTCACATAAAATTTTATAACATAGTAGAAAAATCAGCCATATTCTCCCAGCAACTAATTCACCCCCTCTTAGTTGGCATCTTAAGCTTACAATAGGTACCAGAGCTTATTTTGAGTAATCTATTCTGAAATATGATCTTGTATTTAAGATGGCCTCAACATCATTTCTAGAAGAAGGTTCTAACATCAATCGCCCTCCAAGATTTGTTGGAGAATGCTATGACTTATGGAAATCAGGATGAGAATCTTTAAAGAATCTCATGACTTGAATATTTGGAACGCGATTGAGGAAGGACCTTATGAATCCTTCACCATTGTTAACAGTGAAAGGAAAGTAAAGCCAAAATCCGTCTGGAATGATGAAGATAAAAAGAAAGTGCAATACGACCTTAAAACCAAAAAACATTCTTACTTCGACTCTAGGTGAAACAGAATTTTTTTAGAGTGTCAAGTTGCAAATCATCAAAAGAAATTTGGGACACTATAAAAAGATTGCATGGAAGTAAAGAAGTAAATAGGTCCGCAACAAATAGTGAACCATCAACATCAAAGCAAAAATCTACATGTTCTATATGCAGACCTATTTACTTTGGTATTTTATGGTTTTGGGTTTAGGGTTTGGAGGACATATGTTTGAAGGCATCTTTACAAATCACCATAACTTCCTCCAGAGTAGTCTTGGAGAAAATGTGTTTCGATAAAACAAGCATAACTCTCAAATGACTTTATAGATTTGAGAGAACTTTCTCAATGTGGAAATCTTGTTTAATAAGGCAAATGATGTGCACTTACAAGATCTAAGATTATGTTTTGAAAGCATATTTTGGAAGTGACCTTTATGAATGATTACAACTTTGGAGATAACATACATTAGTTTAGTAAATAAGACATAACTTATTCCCTACATATCCAAACTTGACAAATCTTATATCAAATTGAAGCTAATTAAAGGTTTAACAACAATGTCTGAATATAATTTCTAAATCATACCCTCAGATATCCATAATATTTGTGCAAGAATAGGGTAGAACATAGAGTGCTTGGATATCAAGCAAGACAAGTTAACTTGGATTACTAGATAGATATGCTGAACCTATTAACCACCAACACTTTGGGACCATGGCTTAAATTCATAAAACAAAAATTATATTCACATGCAATTTAAGAATTGAGGTCATATGCACTATCCTCACTCAACTTGGACTTAAAACCCAAACTACCACATAAACCACAAGTTGGAGTTTGATGGAACCACAAGGATATTGGGGATGAGTTCATGGACACATTCACTAAATAAATAGAACTCTAACCCATAAAATAAAATGGATTAAACATCCATTTCAAAATTTGGAGGTTACAATATATGCATGCAGTGGAAACTTAGTTCCTAAAGCGACAACACATGATAGAAAACCCTAAGTTATAGATTTGGCTTACTTGAAGCACAAGACAAAGGGTTGTTCCATGTCACCCATTATTGATATTAAGCATGAATTTAATCCATGAGATAAAGAGGATTTAGCCTTTGGCTTTCAAGTACAAAACCATTGACTCCTCACTGCATTTATTTGGCAAAAGATAACTCAGGGAAACACATAGACAATTCACTAGAGATCACTAAAGGATCACAACTTCAAAACTATTTTTATGGGTCTATAAACACCAAAATGAAACTCTATCCCTGAAAATAGAATCTCACTAACATGAAAACTCAATGTCGAAGCTAGAGGTTCAACAACCACTCAATTTGGTGGTAAGGAACTCAATATATGACTTGATTAAGCTTGGGTTACACTCAAGTTTGTGCTGTCATTTTGAAACAGAAAATTGAGCAAGAAAACAAAAGAATTAAGGTAAATAAGCTCAAATTTGGATTCTTCATACCTGAAATAGGTCAGCATGACCCTTGCATGCGAGGAAAAATAGCAAAAAGATGCCTCACTATCCCTAGCAAGCTTTCGCCATGCTAGTTAGTTGGAGAAGAATAAGTTGACTTTGTTTTTGTTTTATGACCAACACAACTAATGGATGCACTTATATACGTGGAGTAGGAATATTATTGATATATTGGGTAGGGATTAGTGGGCTCCCAAAGCCCAAATCGAAATTATAAAGGGTGATTACCCTTAATTATGTAATTAGGAGGTAACTTTACACTTAAGTTACCTAACATGCATGGTTGACCATTTATGTGATATATAGATGGGTCTCTTGTATTTTAAAATACCTGAAGACATTGTTAAAAATTGTCTAGATGTCTCTGAGTTATATTTTAAAACTCATAAATCGAAAAATGATCTATTAGTCTTTCAAAACTCAATAATTATATCATAGTATCAACTTATGCTAATCATAAGTCTCCTCGATCCAATTCGGATGAGGTTCTGCAACGATAGAACTAAATCATGAGTTTCAACTAAGTTTCTAATTCACTTATTTTCTATTCAAAACTCATGATATAACTCTAACATATGCTAAGAACTAAATTATGATTTTTCCTAATGAAATTCCATGATTCACATCTCATTGTCCAGCTCCTCTCACTACTTATCTTGAACTCAAATAAGTTGACTTCTTACTCAAGTAATCCATTGTATAGAATAAAAGGATTCACAAAACTTGCTATTATTTAAGAAAATAATAGATACTTAGATATATGTATATACTTATACATAAGTAGATAGCTAAAATTAGGAATGTTATATTTCTCCCATACTTTAAAAAATTTCATCCTCAAAATTTAAGACACGATATACCTATCAAAATTATAAGATTGATATACATACGTGGGCCAACCTTGTCCCACATGATACGCTTTCAGAAAAAGTTTGGTTTGTATTATTTTGAATTAATTTGAATTTGAATAAGGTGGTAAAAGCATGAGGCAAATTGCCTTCATTATGTAACCACCACATTAAAAGCTTGTCTTCTCTTGCATAACCATGGCCAGCCGTGTTTTGACTATGGAATTGCACCTTGGAAGAGTGAAGAAGCCATTGGAACGTTTATGCCTAAGACAAGCTTATAATGACTAAGTTATTACACTTAAGTGCCAAATGGAATCCTAGATGACTTAACTCTCATTCATACACTTGGTGCCGCGGAGAGTTTTTTCATAAATAAGAATCCTATGCTCCTCATTCATTCTAGTCGTGGAATCATTAAGGGTGAGTTAAGACACATTTTCACCATATGATCAAGACTTAATTGTGGGCTTTAATGAAAAAGGAATCCTATGCAACCAAAGTCATCAAGTCGTGAACCTTCAAACAAAGTAAAATGAAATCCTATGTCTTCTTCTTTAATTCTTCTCTTCAATATAATAACGTAGCAAATAAACATGTGTTATTAGCTTCTAGCCGAATTTAGGCATGTTTAGGAATAAGTTCATGTGTGAAAGGTATCCTATGTTGGATCACCTTGAATTAAGACTTTAATGTTTTATTTTTCTTCTTGTTTCAAGGGAGCCAAATTCGGCCAACCCTCACCTATATGTATGCACGTTTTCTATGGAATAAAAAATCCTTGAATTTGTTAGGTACGATTAGAGTATAAACACACCTAGAGGGGGATGGATAGGTGTCGTGCTACAAATTTACCACTTTTACCAATTAAATTCACTTTATGAAAAATATCCAGTATAGTCGATTATCAATGTCTTTAATCGATTTATAACAATAAAGTCTTAATCGTTTAATGGCAATCTTAATCGATAATCCTGGCTGTTCTTGATATTCTTCAAAACAGTTAATTCACTATTGATATCCCAAAATTTAAATCTTTACTAAAACAGATTAGTTTCACAAAATTGCCCACATAGTTATCAATTAATGGGAAAGTAATGAATCAATAAAACTAACCAAGAAACACTTTAATGAATATAAAGACATAAAAATAAACAAGATAAGGGTAGAGAAAAATATGTCGGAGAATTTTATCCTGATTCATTTATGGGTCACTTTCAAACTACATCTTGTCCTCCCGTCTGGTTTGGGAGATTTTTCTTCATTGGAAACTTTAATGTAATTACAAATAAACTTCTAATTTGACACTTCTACAAGCGTCCTTTCTTGAACTCTAAGCCAAGCCATGCAGTTTGACCTTCTCTCGCCTATTTCGGATACCACACCTACTCACAATTTGTCCTAGCCGATTCTTGCTTCTTTTCAAGACCCTTGTATAAGTAGTGAAGAACAAAAATCAACCTAACCTCAATGAGGGTGATTTTTCTCTCAAATGGCTAACAAGAATGTTGAGTTGTGATGCACTCACTAAGTGCAATTTAATCACTCAAAGATCAGCTACAAAAACCTCACACAAGAATCTCACAAAGATACAATGAAATTGGTGAAAAACTATGAGGGTTTTGTGTATGAAAATGTATAACACTCTTTTAAAAATTTGTGAATCAAGTTCATTCTTCTCTTTGAAAAACTCTCAAAAACTTAGACCTTTTTCACTCAAAGGTTGATGTAGAGAATTTGCATATGATCTAAAATTTTGACAGTGTAGTTCTTACTCATAGGTTAAAAAACAACCTTAGATATACAACAAATTTTAATTGCTCTCAATCGATTATCTACACATTTAATGGATTAATGACTTTGAAAAAATAGGTTCTATTCTATTGGACGTTAATCGATTACTTAAGATACTTACTCGATTATCTAAATTTAGAAATCTTAATCAAAAGTTTGTGGAAATTATTGAATCGATTAACTTCTTGCATAATCGATTAATTGTGTGAAAAGTGAGTTTCTTGATGCATGATAAACCTTCTATGAGATATATGCATATGCAAAGTATGATTTAAAAATGAGTGTTATTTTGATGTAATGAAACCATACGTTATCAAATGTGGTGCGTGCATACTACCTATCATGAATGGATGAAGGATTCTCTTATTTTAAGTATTATTTAAATTTAGCTTTGTGAGATTCTCATCCTCGGTTTACCTAACCTAGACTTGAACTAAGCAATCGTCTTAGAACTCTAAAAAGATATAAAAGAATTTCCTAATTCTAGATGACCTTGAGTCTTCAGCTTGTTGTTTGGTAAGTTAAATCAATCTTCAAGCTTTCCTCGAATCTTTGTCTTCATCAAAACTACATAGCAGATCAGACTTGCAGACTTTGACTCCTCTTGCATTATCATAATTGATTAAACTTTGGAATTATTTCCTTGTGAGAGCATTATGTCATCTCCTAACTTTCGTGGTGGAACGAAGTTATAGTTCTTATCAAGAAACCAAGTTTCTTGTGGAGAACCCCACCTTTGGCTTATCAACACCTCAAATGTTGTGGCGTCTACATCAACTTCATTCTACCCTATCTTCTTTTATTTGTACATATTATTCCGCTGCCTAAACTAAGTCCATAAATTGCTCAAAAAATCCATGAGCAAAGGTCATACACCAACCAAGATAGATCGTGTAACATGAATCTCCAAAAGAGGTTCACATTAAGTGGCATCAAAGCTAGTCTCTTGCTTGGTGTCCTCAATTCATTCTTGGCCATTGCAAAGTTGTTTTTTTCTTCTTACAAAAAATGCCGGAGTCTCAAAAGTTGAAAGTGTCCAAAAACAAAAAGTGTCCAAACCAAAATTCTCAAAATAAAAAAGTGTCAAAAGTGTCCAAACAAAAGTGTCATGCTATTTTCTCTTCGGGGTATTTCGGATGACAATATTGCAAACACAAGTCTTGTTAAGTCTTGGGTGTCTTTCTTTCATTAGTCTCTTGGTTTATTCTTGATTATTTGGTTAATCTAAGAAAATTGTGGAAAGGTGAGTGATTGAGTGACACACATCTTGCACAAATGAAATTTGATTGAAATTCAAGTGAGTTGAGTGAAAATGTCTGATGAAAACGATAGCCCACCAATGTCCCCTAGTTCAGCATCACTTCATGCCATGATGAGTACAACACTCAACGCCTTACTAAGAAAAATGGAGCAGATGATATTGGAATATGATAGGAGGCTTGAATACCATGCACGTGAGAATTCGAGTGATGAGGAGGAATAGGAGGCCAAGAAAGGAAATACAAAGGCGTAAGAGGCGTGAGGAGGATAGGCTTGAAGGGATCAAAATAAAGGTTCCTACCTTTATTGGGAAGAATGATCATGAGGCATACTTGCAATGGGAGGTAAAAATGGAGCAACTACTTGAATGCAACTCTTACCAAGAGAAGCAACTATTTGAATGCAACCGCCTTGGAATTCAAAGAATATGTCTTGATTTAGTGGGATCAACTTAACCAAGATAAAATAAGGATTGGTGTTGATCCCATTGACTTGTGGGAAGAGATGAAGATACTCATAAGGAGGAGGTTTGTCCCTTGCTCATACCAAAGGGACCTTCACAGCAAACTCCAAAGGCTCACTCAAGAGTCTAAGAGTGTTGATGACTTCAAGGAAATGGAATTAGCATTACCAAGGTCCAATTTCCAAGAGGACCGAGAAGCCATGACGGGTAGGTTCTTGCATGGTTAAACTAATATATCCAAGATATTGTTGAATTACAACATTATGTTAATTTGGATGACTTGGTTCAACAAACCATGAAAGTGGAGGAACAATTGAAGAGGAAAAGGTCAAAATTTTCCTGAAGTTCTTTTCCAAATTCCAGGCATTAAAGTGGGTGGACAAATCCAAGAAGCAGGGAAGCCCAACAAAAGATGGTACACCTAGTACCAAGGAAGCTATGGCAACAAGCCAAGGCAAGCAACCAATGGTGGCTAATTAAAGTAGTTGAGATGTGAAATGTTTCAAGTGCATAGGCCTTGGGCATATTTCTCCTTAATGTCCTACAAGAAGAACCATGGTCATGATGAATGGCAAAGTGTAGTCTAAATCCAAGGCTTCATGTGATAAGGAGGGTGATCATGATAAGGAGGTTGATGCCATATGTGAAGAAGATATTGCTCATGACCTTGGCACGATTTTGATGAAGACACCAGCATCACATAAAGAAGAAAAGGAAGAATACTTATGAAGAAAATGAAGATAAAGCTTCAAGGAAATTAGAGTCTAAGTTTATAGGTACTTCTATCCTTATACTCTAAAAATACAATTAGTAGTAATTCTCAAAAAGTATTTTAAAATGAAAATTGAAATCTACAAGTACAAAATGAAAACAATTTTCAAAATACTGTGTAACATGTTATTGGATGTAAGTAATAGGTTACAAGAACTAAGTATTAGGTTATCAAAACTAAGTAATAGGTTACCAGAACAAAGTAATAGATTACATGAGTGAAAAAGGAGTTACCCATCAAACAATGAACAGGGTAATCGATTACTCCATTTGTGTAACTAATTACAATGTTACAGTATATTTGAGTAATTGACTACACACTAGGGTAATCAATTACTCAGTTGGACAAAATGTTTGGGTAATCGATTACATCCTTTGAGTAATCGATTACACTATATGATAATCGATTACTCAGTTGGATAGAATGTTTGGGTAATCGATTACGTTGAGGCTGTAATCGATTACTGAGAGTTGTTACACCAAATTTTCAGATTCAAACTGCACAACTTTCATCCCGAACGAAGTGGTTTCATTACAGTCAATGCCTACCTTTTCATAGAGGTGTTATGGTTGATTGGAAAGCCTATTTAAAGGCATTGAAATTCAGAATTCATAACATAACTCTTATACACAAATCTAAAATTTCTGAAACCCTTTTCTGCAACTTGTTCTTAACTTTCAGATTAAATTTTCTGAAGTTGCTATAAGTATGGTTTCAAAGTATTTCAAATCTTCTAAGCATTATTACTAAGTGTAGAAAGAGTTACCGGATTGCAAGAGATAATAGTATTCAAATCTTGTAAAGGCAATCCTTGCGATTGTTAAAGTTTCCTTCATTCAAATTGTTGAAATACTTTCTTTAACAAGGGTGTTATAAGAAAGGGGATAGAGTCACTTGGAAATATTTTTTTCCAAAGAGTGATATAGGTATTAGAGAGTGAGTAAGGTAAAAGGAAGTCTCGGGGTGAGAATTTGTAATTACTTGACATTTTTCTCCATAATATTTCCGCTGCTACTAACTCTGTAAATTGCAGAAAAATTTGTCATAGATTTATGACAACTAATTCACCCCCCCCCCCCCCCCTTAGTTGCCATCTTAGTCTTAAAATCATTCCTATAAGGGATTTGTTGATGGTTAGCTAGGAGCTGAGAAATTGTGAATTATTCCAAGATCATCGCAAAATTCCTCAAAAGAAGCATTTTGAAATCTCCCCATTGATCACTTCTTATAGTAACAATTTTCAGGGATTTTTCATTTTGAACTCTCTTAGCATATTTTCTAACGGCATTAAATGCCTCATTCTTATGCACCAGGACTAGATTCTAATTGTTTATATAAAAATCGTCTTCTATAACAAGAGCATAATAGTTGCCACCAAAACTTCTAGTCTGATAGGGGCCAAAAAAGTCAATGTGTAGCAACTGCAATGATATATAAGATGAAACCATATGGTTTGGTTTAAATTATGTTTTTGTTAGCTTACCCTTTTGAAATACATCACACAGTTTGTCTTTGACAAATTCCTATTAGGTAAGCCAACAACAAGATCTTTCTTTATCAATTTATTCAAATGATCCATACAACTATGAGCAATTCTCCTATGCCAAACCTATCATGTAAATATTCTTAATTTTCTCTTACAAATAAGTTTAGAGTTTTTAGATAACTTATCCTCGATGGATCCCTTGTCATAAAGTTGACTCATGCTTAATAGATCATGCTTGAATCCCTCAACATATAGAACTCCTGCTATTATGGTAGAATATGTCTTTCCGAATTGACCTACTCCGAGAAATTTTCCTTTGTCATAGTCACCTAATATGACATAGCTTTTCTCCCTTGAAGTAATGACAAAGAACTTGCTTTTTTTTTGCCTGTCATGTGTTTTGAGCAACCGATATCCAAATACCATAAATCACTGGGAGCTCCCAAACATTCCTACAAAAAAGGTTAAGCTATATTAGGTACCCAATTTTATTTGGGTCCTAGATGGTTAGCCCTTTCTCTACCCAATTGAAATGACCTAAGGGCATACCTTATTTTCTAATCAAGCAAATATTTGGTGTGTACCTAAAGTTTTTACAATAAGTACATATAGGTTGATACATATGTATGCTTGTATTATTTTTACGACTTTTAGTTGTATGAACACTTTGTTTATGAAAGATTAATTTTGAATAACCTAGACATCTTTAGTCCGAGGAGTGTCTCTGCACTTTCAACATGTTGTCTAAATGTTTACTACTCTTGTTTAAAATTTTGAGTTCAAGATTCAATGTTAAAATATTCTTTTCAATAGTAATGCTGTTTGAACATGAAGAAGAAGAAGTTTTATTTCTTAACATATCTAACTCATTTTCTATTTTGAAAGCAATTTGGACAATTTGACATATTCACTACGTAATTCGTTGAAAGCATTTTAAAATTCAAAAAGTGAAGGCTTATGTACATGTTTAGATTCATTTACCTCTTCGTCATCAGAGTGATGAGATGTCATTAAGGAAATATGCGTCTACTCGTCATTTTCAGGGTCAGAGCTGGATTTTGAATCATTGACTTCCCAAGCGATATACGCTCTCCTTCCCGCGTTCTTATCAGCCTTCTCTTTGAAGGGATTCTTCTTTAATGAAGGATAATCTGCCTTCATGTGGCCTTGTTTTCTGTAGTCAAAGCATGAGAATGTCTAATTGCAGGATGAAGCCTCATCACTTCTAGTGAATCTCTTTAAAGGTCTCGATCTGTTTGCCATATTTCTCTTGAGAAATTTGCTTAACTTCTAGACCGGTAAACCTATGTCCTCCTCGTCGTTTTCTGAGTCATATTTACAGGTCTCGCATGAGTATACCTTTTTCTTTAGAAAAATATTTTTCTTCTTCTTTTCTTGCTCCACATGTTGCTCTAGTAAGTCTAATTTCAACTCATGTTCCTGCAATTTTATAAATAGTGCAACCAATGATCTCTTAGAGAGAGTTTTATTTTTTGATATGGTTGTCACCTTTGGTTGTGAAGTTCTTGTTAGTGATATAAGGAATTGAAGGTTAAGATCAATATTGGAAAACACTTTCTTAGTGCTATGAGATGGTTTATAAGATGAGTAAATCTTTTATGAAGGTATAGAATTTTCACTCCTGGTTTTATGTGAAACATCTCATACTCTTGTGAGAGAGTGTTGAGCCTGGTCCTTTTAACATCTTCGGTTCTCTCATGAGTTGTCTATAGGATATCCCACATATCTTTGTTAGATTTATAATTTGACACCCTAAAGAACTCATCTATGCCTAAGGCTGATGTGAGAATATTTTTGGTTTAATCTCCTTCACACCATCTATCACAACAAAAGGGTTCATTAGGCCCTTCCTCAATTGCATTCCAAATGCCATATGTTGAGTTGTATAAAGATTTTCATCCTGATTTTCCAGAAATCATAACATTCTCCAATAAAACTTGGAGGGAGATTGATGTTGGAAACTTCTCCAAAAAATGATCTGGAGACCATCTTAAGGATTAGGACCTTAGGAGTATCTTATGCAAACAAGGCTATACTGACAATTGTAAGTATAAGATGACAAACTAAGAGGGGTGAATTAATTTTCTACACAAAGTGAAAATTTTCACAACATCAAGATTAAAGGGTATTATGCCACTGAATAAGTTGTAGAAAAATAAAAGTTTTGAGCTTATGAATGTAAATAGTAAGGAGAAGGGAGAAAGTACATAGAGAATTTTATATTGGTTCACCTTCTTATCCATCTAAGACTACTTCCAGTACTCTTGCGTCCTAACATATTTTCCCTGATATATTGAGTTGCAATTACAAATCACATCTCGAGATCACTTGTACATCACACACTCACCTATATCTCACCACTTAGAAGAAAACCACTTCTAAGCAAACACTCTTCCCCTTTTCACCACACCCTATGGTGAAAAGATTACACAAGATGAAATGAAGAAATTTGCTAGGGCAAGGCTTACAAGATATGAAAATTCTATAACTTGTAATACTTAGAATCTTCCTATATAACAAGTACACAATGCTTTTAGTGTTTAATGTATGAAAACTCAAAGAAAACACTTGGATGCAACTTCATAAATATCTACGTAAAACTGAAGTTGTAACAAAATGTTTGAAAGATTGTATGAAAGTTGTGTGCAAATTGTATGTAAATTGTGTGTCAAAAATTGGGTGTTCTATGACCATTAAATAGGTTTCCAACCAGCCATTATACCCTGTGATAAAGGTACAAGACATTTGCAATGATCTTTATGATTGATTTGATAAAGACAAAGAATTGTATTTATAATCTCTAAGATAATGGCCGGAAAGAATATTCTAGAAGTGATCATTATCATTGATCACAATATTGGAGACAATAGAAACTAGTTTGGTAAATAGGACATAACTCACTCCCTACTTGTCCAAACTTGAAAAATCTCATATCATCACGAATCTAATTAAAAAGGTAATAATATTATGGGCATGCAATTTCTAAAGCATACTCTCAGTTATCCAGAATATTTGTGCAAGAATAGGACATAAGATGTTTGGACATCAAGCAAGATGTATTTATTTAGAGTACAAGATAGAGATGTTGGACTTATTCACCATCAAAACATTCAAAATAATGATTTAATTCATTTATCCAAAGGAAATCAATATGATATTCAAGATTTGAGGTCATAGGCAATACCCTTGAAAATGCAAGCATGCATCAATCAATAGATTGTATATGTAAGCATGCATCATATGGATTTTGATGAAGACAAAGATTGACAACAAAGTTAGTAGATAAAGTTGAAGACAAAAGTTGTAGACAAAGATCAAGGACAAGCTTGAAGACAAGGAGAAATAAACAAAAAAACAATGTCAAAAGTCAAAGCTCAAGGTCACTCAAGCTCAAGCATTCAAGATGATCTAAAGGCTAAGTATTTTTGTATTTTTTAGGTCTTAAGATGTTTGATTGCTAGAGTCTAGGCTAGGTGAAGCTTAATGAAAGTCTCACAATCTAAAATTGATCATAACTAAAATGAGACTTACATGCATACATGCATGATTTACATGCACATGCATAAATACATGATCACATGATTTTTATGCATTAAACAAAGTTTTAAATTGTACACCACTCAAGGTCATGCATCATATTTTTACAAATCATGTAGGAGGTTCATGTCATATTGAAGTATCTTTTTCAGAAAACCATTAATCGATTAAGGTTTAGTTAATCGATTAAGCTATACACAATTAGGAACCCGTTAATCGATTAAGTAGAGGGTTAATCGATTAATGTTAGTTACAGTTTCTAAATTCTTAATTTTTAAAGAATCATTAATCGATTAATTAGAGTGTTAAGGAATAACTACACCTGAAACAGAAAAATGTATTAACTCATTTATCCTAAGTATTTTTGAAAAAGGGATAAAAGGATAAAAGAGAAAACTTCATGAATCCTTAGAAGTTTTCAAGAACTACATTGTCAAATCTTTTGTAAAGAAGCATTGCATCTCACATTTCTATACTCTGAGTTAGTGAGAGTTGTAGAAAGGTTCTTAGATTCTGGAACGATGAATATTCAGCACATGTAGGTGCAACAACTCATTTTTGTGTATAGACCTTGGCATAAACATATTATCTTGGGTGTGTGGGTATCTTTGTGTTAGCGAGAATAGAATTGGGTTAGGAGTCTTGGTACATTCACTTGTACAAGAGTCTTGATTGTGAATTAGGAGTGGTTAGGACCAGATCGTTAGATCTGGTGTAGAGTATCCAATAGAAGTGGGTTGAGGGTCAAACCATTCAGGGATCTCTAAGTCCAAGAAAGTAGTCATGTATCTTTGGAAGTATGTTTGTAAAACATTGATTTCCATTAGTGAAGAAAAATTTCCCAGGTTCAGAAGGGGAGGTCTGGATGTTGTTTACACATGGACAAACATACGAACCAGGATAAAAGCCATTGTCTCATTTCTCTTAACCCTTAACTCCTTATGTTTTTGTATTGTTTGATTTACTTAACTTGACATTCATATCATTCAGAGTTATTTGCATATTTTGTTTTGTGCATTAACTGTGTGTTATCATCTATAAGAGTGCATACAAGTTAAGTTGAATCATGGTTATCTTGGTGATTGAAGAAAATGTTTTTTCAAAGAACAAGAACTGGTTAATCGATTCAGTTCTTGAGTTAGTCGATTATATGCAAAAGTAGTTAATCGATTATATACACAAATAGTTAGTCGATTAAAGCACCTAGTTAAAGGATTAAACAATGAGGAAAACTGTGTAATGCTTTTGTAAATCGAATAACGATAATTGTATACTAAACCACATAATCAGCCCCTCTAGGTGATTTATGGAGCCTTTGTGTACCAATAAGTGGCATCAGTGCTAGTTTGAACATGCTAGCTTAATTGTTAATTCATGTGATCCTTGGGATAAACATAATGGGCTCGACAAGTCCTTTTGAGTCTATTGATACAAACATTTGAGATGCCGTAAAATATGGAAATTTTGATCCACTATACTTGGTGGAAGGAGAAACCAAAGAGAAACCAAAAAGTCTCTTTACCAATGAGGAAAAGAGAAAAGTGCAGCTTGATTTGAAAGCAGAAAATATTATTACCTCTGCACTTTAATATGATGAGTTCTTCAGGGTTTCTCAATGCAAAAGTGCTAAGGAAATGTGGGATACTTTACAAGTAATCCATGAAGGCATTATTGAGGTTAAGCGAGCTAGATTAATGCTTTGACACACGAGTATGTCTTATTTCGCATGTTTCCACATGAATCTATTAGTTATATGCAAAAGCGATTTAACCATCTCATCGCATTAGATAAAGTGTTTGCTAATGGTGAATTGACTAACAAGGTTTGAAGATGTCTTGATAGGACATAGCAACCTAAGGTGACGCCTATAATTGAGTTAAAAGATTTGGATTCGATGTCACTCAAAACACTTTTCGGGAAACTTCAAGAACATGAGATGGAGTTAAGACGCTTGACACTCCATGAACACATGGACAAGAACATCAAAGGAATCTCTTTCAAGGAAACAAAATCACATTCTAAAAGTCAAGACGAGAGAATTGATGATAATGATGAGTCTGACTCCAACATCGATGATGAAACCATGTCCCTCCTTATCAAAAAATTCATAAAGTTCCTAAGAAACAATGGAGGATTCGTAAAGTTTCGGAAAGAAGATGCAAAGTACTCAATCAAGAATAGCAAGTATGACAAAGACAAAAAAACTTGCTACAAGTGTGGGAAACTATGCCATATGAGGTACACATGTCCTTCTTTTCTGAAGCAGATTGAGCATGACATTAAGAAAGACTCTCAGGATATCAAAGCTAAGAAGACATAAATAACTTGGGATGCACCCGAAGGGACACTACATCAACAACCACCTCAGAAGATGAAGAATCAAACAAGCTATGCCTTATGGCTCATAATATGAATTCATACAAAGTAAGTGAGCAAGATGAATCTAGTGAGGTAAACTCTTCTGATTCTAGTTCAAATTCTAATGATTCCCCCATGTATGATATACTTTATGGGGCTTATGTTGAAATGCATTAAGAATATAAGAAGTTAGCTAAAAAGTATGCGGATAGGAAAAGGATGATTTTAGAACATGAAAATAAAGTTTGTGAATTGTAAAGTTTTATTGATGAGCTTAAAGTTGAAATTGGAACCTTGGGTCTTATATATACGAACTCTTTATGTGATTGTTCTACTAAGTTAAATGTGACACCTACTTGTGAAAATTGCACTTTCTTGGAAAAATAAAATAAACTTTTAAAGGTCAAAGTTGCAAATTTCACAACTAGTAGTCACAACTTAAACAACTTACTTGCTACATGAAAAATATTGGGAATAGATTCGGTTTGAGATATATGCATGCAAAGAATAAATTTCACAAGAAACGAGTATATTTTTCGAAAATGTCATATCTTATGTCCCCCACTTGCTTTTGTTGTGGAATGCATGGTCATACTTTGAGTTCATGTACTATTAGAATGCATGGTGTTCCAAAAGGACAATATATGTGGATTGTTAAGGGACAACATCACAAGGTAACTAACATCAAGGGACCCAAGATGATTTGGGTACCCAAGACATGCAATTAAACTTCTTTTGTAGGTGTTCCAAAAGGACATATGAACATCAAATAGTACATGGTCAACAAATATTCTAGGTACATGATAGGTGAGAAGATCAAGCCTTATTGACCTATCACCTAAAGAAAAAGACAATGTAACTTATGGACAAAATTGTCAACTCAAATGCTTGAAGTTAAGATGAACTGTACTAAAAATGTAATAAGGTATCTCTTCTAACTACAACTGTTACATATCTTAAGTGATATAGATAATTATGTTAATGAAACCCTTGTAAGGCGCACCGAGATGGTCTGAATTAGTGTATGGTTACTTCGTTGCTTAAAATATTGATTTTTTAGTGTTAATCTATTATACAATTCCATAAAATTTCTATAAAGCCCAGTTCATCAATTATCCTCCAATTAATGATTAATTAAGTAATGTTATTTACTGGATAATCGATTAGTGAATAATTACAAGCCTTTAAAAAACAGAAACCAGAAAACACAATTTTGTTCAAATAAAAAATGACACTATATGCAATCTCTCGTTTTGTTTGAATATTTTCACTAATGGAGATATTGTTTTGATATAAACAAATTAACAAAGAAACTCTTGTCTTTCTTCATAAGTTTGGCTCTTGTTGATTCCACATAACCTCTTAGCTTCTCTATGTATCCTAAAACAAAATCATTATCCTAGATAGAAGATCCATCATCCCTAATCTATCACCTTGCTTTATGATAAAAAAAATCAGCATTGAATTTTCGTTGTCTAATGAACATCTTTCAATGCATATAACATGAATCTAGATTTGAAAGACCTTATTGTAATCTATAATCAACTTCAAAAACTAAGACCATTAGAACATAGTGATTACATAAGATGAAAATAACAACAATTAAGAATGAATATGATGTGCTATTTTTATCTTTAAACTATCAACCAGTTTATTATGATTTGAAATGTTAGAAATTGAATGAATCACTCTATAAATCTTCAAAAACCAAAGAAAGCTGATATTTTTTCTGTTTCAAAGTACTAGACAATTGGTTCAGCTTAAGTCGTAATCAATTACTATGTTATGAAAATTGAGAATCAATTTTATTGACCGTTAAACATTTTCTTATAGGTCGAGACAATTTCCAGAAAAATGTGGATTTCTTTAACTACTCAAAATCAACTACTAATCGATTATGTGAAGTAAAACTCATAGTTATGTTCAAATGTCATCTTTATCACTAATGATCCTAATTAAATAAATGACATGAGAAGCAGAAACTTATATGACTCTACTCGTCATAACATTTTAGAAACAAAGATACGCATTTAAAAGTGTTGTCTTGAAAATTGTTGTCTACATCAAAACAAAGATATGCATTTAAGGTTTCAATATCCCTTTTTTTATTATGAAAAACCATGTTAACTTTCTTTAGACTAGAAAGGTTTTGATATGAACTACTTTTTAAAAATGTTTAAGCTTTCCCTCAAGAAAAGCTCATTTGAAATTCAATATGCAGAAGCTTTAAAGATCAAAATATACCTATAAAATTGAAATTAAAGAAATCTTTTCCCCTTTTCGCATGTTAAAAGAGAAATAGTAAAATATATATGTGAAGGCTCGAGAATTGGAGATATACACTACAATAAAACTTCCTGTTAGCCACGGTTGAAACAGTGGCTAAAGTGGGGAAAAACCGTAGCTAGATTGAGTGGCCACACTTAATGTCGTTGTGGCAAGGAATGGTGTTGCTAAAAATTAGCCACGGTCATTATGTTATTTCGCTACACTTCTGTGAAATGTGGTAACATCTATTTAGCCACAGTCTGTTTAATTCAGCTACAGTCGAACCGTGGCTAAGTTTCTGATTTTGCCACACCACAACCGTGGCTAAGTTGCTTATTTTTCCACAATACATCCGTGGCTAATTAAATTTATTTAAAGTTACTTTCGTACATACTCCTCTCATGATCCCAATGTATCATTGTCTCACAATCTTTATTTTCAATAATATAATGGTAAATTTATAATAAAATTAAATATTTGCTAGCTAATAATAATAAAATTGAATCTTATACAATTACCAAATGTTTAACATTCAAAAATGCTGATAAACACAAAATGCAAAATGTTATGATCATATAAGTTCATGAATTTTAAGAAACCATATCTAAGATGGTGGAACATCACGAGCGAAAGTGGTTAACTCACTACCAAATTTTTCGACTAGAAACTTCTCAAGAGTAGCCAAACGATTCTGAGTATGTGCAAGTTGCTCCTTGGTCTCTTCATACCCTGATAGTTTTACTTCTAAAGTTTGTACATATTTCTTCAAGTCTTCAACATGTTGACTAGAGCCACTAGAATTCAAAAAACCAGTAAAATGTCTAGACGTTCCAAAAACACTGGAGGGACAAATACCAGTGCCCAAACCATGCACTCGACCTGAATGTTCAGCTCCATATGCTTTTCCAATTGCATCATTAGGATGAGCAAATACCTTTGATGAAACACCTGAAGTAGTGACATTTTCTTGATCTTGAGGTAAATGCTCTGATATTTTATCCTATTAAATAACAAGAAATTAATAATTTATATAGTGGCAAAATGCAAATTGCATGGCAGTAACCTATAATGGAAAATTGCATCAATAGAATCAGAAAGGACAAAATGATATTATGCGTTTGCCTACCTAACTAACTGCATACCATTATCCATTTCACAACTTAGGAAATGGTTCTAAAAATGATACACTTTTTAGGACATATGTAACACATCATGTATGAAAAGACTTTAAATTACTTACAGCTAGAGTTTTTCCTTCTTCGCTTACATAGCTTCCATCCTTCTTCAATAAAGTTGACAAAACAACCTCACCACGACATACAGGTCTTTGCAATTTTAGCTCCTAACACAACCAATGAAACATAAGTTTTTACATTCACAAAACTTCATTCTTTACAATAATACAATTACCTAGGACAACTTACCATTTGACGACCTCTCCTTGCATTGCTCATACTACCACCAGCATGGGAAACTTTAAGATTTTTGCGACTTCTAGTGTTCGCCAAACTTTGTTTCTACAATTGCCAAACATTGTAGTCATTATATTAAAAAAATACAAGTCTTGGAGAAATTAAATACTTCACAACATAATGTTTACCTTCATCTTATCCTCCTTATAATGATGCACAAATGCAGTCCAATCAGCACAATCTAAACCTGGAGGAGGATTAGCAAGTATGTCTTCCTTACTTTTATTAGGATAGAAATACTTACACCTTAACCTATATTTATAGGCCCTCCATCTTTCACCTAGAGTACTCATAGCCCATTTGACTCCAGCAACATAATCAAACTCAAAATTTTCCTTCACACATTATTAAATACGCTAGTCAATTTTCAATGACAATAGGAAAAAATTATTAAAATTGCAAATTTTTTAAATAATTACCTCAATATATTTCCATTGTTGGTATCTATTATCCTTTGACATCCAATCCCATCTTTTAACATAAATAGGACAAATTGTTGAGTTTTGAGCTAGTTTACCAAGAAACCTCACAAGTAAGTTTGAGCCATTGTCATTGCCTTGTCCATAACCATTGAGTTCCACAATAACTTTTTTAGTTTTTTCCAAATGCCAAACCTGAATTGCTTGCATTTTTCGAGTTTCAATTTCTCCTGAAGAGTTTCAATTATGATCTAGTGGTAAATATCGACGATGTCCCATGAAGCAATATTTTCCGCCAAACTTTAGCCATTTAGACTCTGTATCAAAATTACATGATGGACAAGCAAGTGATGTATGAGTGTTCCATCCAGATAAGTTGTCTAGACCTGGGAAGTCACTAATAGTACAAAACAATGATGCACGCATTTGAAATGATTCTTTTGTAGAGGAATCATAAGCTTCCACTCCTTTCCACAATTTTTGTAACTCTGAAACTAGGGGCTGCAAGTAAACATCAATACTATTGCCAGGCATCTTAGGACCAGGAATTATCATCGACATTATGAGAGAAGTTTGCTTCATACAGTACCATGGAGGATAATTGTAAGCATACAACATCACAGGCCAAATGCTATTATTAGAACTTAAAGTTCCAAATGGATTGAAACCATCTGTAGCTAATGCAAGCCGTATATTACGAGAATCTAAAGCAAAGTCCGGATACATTTTGTCAAACTCCTTCCATGCCATTTCAAAAGCTCTGCAGTTTTAGAACACATGTATAGTCTTTGCAATCTTGGTATAAGTGGGAAGTACCGTAAGACCTTTGCTGGTATATATTTTTTATTTTGGCCAACCACTATATCATTTGCACCACTAATATTTCCATTAGATTTCCACCTAGATGCATTGCAAATCTTACAATTATCTCTCTTCTTGTCTTCCAATGAACCCCAATATAACATGCAATTGTTCGGACATGCATGAATCTTTTCATAGCTTAAACCTAACTTCTTAATCAACTTTTTTGCCTCGTATAAAGATGCTGGGAGTTTAGCATGGGGAAAAGCATCATTTAAAAGATCAATGATCATAGAAAATGTTTTGTCAGTTGCACTACATAAGACTTTTATATGATACAATAGAACAATGAATGATATTTTACTATATTTTTTACAACCAGGGTACAATTCTTCATTTCCATCACCTAATTGCTCTTTTATTTTTTCTTGTTGGACTTTACTTGCATCACCCCTAGGTTGGTCATCATTTGGTATATTTGAGTGGCCGGAATCTTGAATTCCACTATCATCAAAGATGCCAAAAACATCATCTAACATATCCTGCATTGGATATTGTCTAACCCACTCTTCTTGTGGTTGGGCTATAGTTTCAACATTATCTTGCACATGCTTTTCCCCATGCATGTACCAAAATGTGTACTTTCTGGGAAACCCTTTTTGAAGTAGATGACTAAACACTTCAATTCTATTACCCATTTTAAGAAATCCACATGTAATACAAGGACATGGAATTTGATCATTTATAGGTACATTTGAAAAGGCGAAATCCAAAAATTGCACCACCCCATCCAAGAACTCCTTTGATCTAATTGGTTTCTCAATCCAACTCTTATCCATCATAACTGTGTGAATCTGTTTTTGATGTTAAATTCAATTACTAAATCATTAGAGATACTAAATGATTAACTTAAAAACAACTTAAGTATTACCTCAATGCAAGCATGCATGACAAATTAAACCATAGTGTTTTGCAAATTCAGTCATATTAGTTGAAAACAATTTAATGCAGATATCTTGGTATCATTTATTTTGATATACTATAAAGATGCATGCCTGCATCAATGTCATAATCCCATAAAATCAACGTCATAATCCCATAAAATCAATGTCATTTTGCTAACGAGATACCTAACACACCCTTAAAAACTCAGCAAAATTCTAAAGAACCTATGGGGATATGATGTATGGTATTTACACTCAAAGTTATGGCTGCCTATAAATGATAAATAAAGCCCAAACTTGTTTTATTATGTCATGAATATGTACCATAAGAGTAAAGCAAAATACATCACCATATAGTAAAGATGAAGAGCAAAAGTTCCTTATGGAGTTATTGAAGATATCAAACTCTAGGGTTGGCACTGTAAAGCATACATTGGTTTAGCGAATATGGTTGCTTCTTTATCAATCACATGTGAATGCCTCTCATCTAATTTGGATTTTTATCATCTATGTGAACCAATCCTTGTTTCTCCTTGAAATGGACAGCTTTAGAATATATAACAACTCAATCACATTATCCAAGTTATTTCAATTTGCATAATAGCAATGATCCTAAAATCACAATGCATCACTATCCACAACCAATACGTTTTCCCTAAGTTGGTTCCTTGAAAACTAAT
>NC_032009.1:30102101-30103449 GCF_001865875.1 Lupinus angustifolius | reverse complement strand
TGAGGAGGATGATGAGGATGAGGATGAGGACGAAAATGAGGATAGGATGAGGATGAGGACGAGGATAGGATGAGGAAGAGTATGAGGATGAGGATGAGGATCAAGATAGGATGAGGATGAGGATCAGGAGGAGGATAGGATGAGGATGAGGAAGAGGATGATGATGAGGATAGGCTGAGGATGAGGATGAGGATATGGATAGGATGAGGATGAGGATATGAGGAAGATGAGAATAGGATGAGGACGAGAAGGAGGATAGGATGAGGATAAGGACGAGGATATGATGAGGATGAGGATTAGGATGAGGATTAGGATGAAGACGTGGATAGGATGAGGATGAGGACGTAGATAGGATGTGGATGAGGAGGAGGAGGAGGAGAGGATGAGGATGAGGATGAGGATGAGGAAGAGGATGAGGCGAGGATAGGATGAGGATGAGGACGATGATGGGATGAGGAAGATGATGAGGATAGGAGGAGGATGAGGATGAGGATGAGGAGGATGATGAGGAAGAGTGTGAGGATGAAAATGAGGATAGGATGAGGATGAAGACGAGGATAGGATGAGGAAGAGTATGAGGATGAGGATGAGGATGAAGATAGGATGAGGAAGAGGATGAGGAGGAGGATAAGATGAGGATGAGGAAGAGGATTACGATTAGGAAGAGGATGAGGAGGACGATAGGTTGAGGATGAGGATGAGGATATGGATGAGGACGAGGATAGGATGAGGATGAGGATGAGGATTGGAGGAGGATAAGGATAGGATGATAACAAGAAGGAGGATAGGATGAGGATGAGGTCGAGGATAGGATGAGGATGAGGATGAGGATGAGGATCAGGATGAGGACGTGGATAGGATGACGATGAGGACGAAGATAGGATGAGGAAGAGGATGTGGATGAGGATGAGGAGGAGGATAGGAAGAGTATGAGAATAGGATGAGGATGGGGATGAGGATGAGGATTACGATAGGATGAGGATGCGGATGAAGATGAGGATGAGGATGAGGATAGGATGAGGATGAGGATACGGATGAGGATGTGGATAGGATGAGGATTAGGACGAAGATAGGATGAGGAAGAGGATGAGAATGAGGATGAAGAGGAGTGTAGGATAGAATGAGGACGAGGATAGGACGAGGAATAGGATAAAATGAGGACGAGGAAATGATGAGGATGAGGATGAGGATGAGAATAGGATGAGGATGAGGATGAGGATGAGAATAGTACGAGGATGAGGATGACGTTGAGGATGAGGATGAGGACTTGGATAGGATGAGGAGGAGGATACGATGAGGATGAGGATGAGGAAGAGGATGAGGATAGGATGAGGAAGAGGATGAGGAT
>NC_032009.1:30101241-30102001 GCF_001865875.1 Lupinus angustifolius | reverse complement strand
GGATGAGGATTGGATGAGGATGAGGACGAGGATGAGGATTGGATGAGGATGAGGATGAGGATGAGGAAGAGGATGAGGATGAGGACGAGGACGAGGACGAGGATGAGGATAGGAAGAGGACGAGCATGAGGATAGGATGAGGATGAGGATGAGGATGAGAATGAAGATTGGATGAGGATGAGAACAAGGATGAGGATAGGATGAAGACGAGAATGAGGATGAGGATGAGGATAGGATGAGGATGAGGAAGAGAATGAGGATGAGGATGTGGATAGGATGGGGATGAGGATAAGGAAGAGGATGAGGATGAGTATTGGATGAGGATGAGGATCAGGACGATGATGAGGGTACATGAGGACGAGGATGAGGACGAGGATAGGATAAGAAGGAGCAAGAGGATAAGATGAGGATGAGGATGACGATCGGATGAGGACGAGAATGAGGATAGGATGAGGATAGGATAAGAATGAGGATGAGGATAGGATGGGGGAGAGGAAGAGGGTGAGGAAGAGGATGAGGATATGATGGGGATGAGGATGAGGAAGAGGATGAGGATGAGGAAGAGGAAGAGGAAGAGGAAAAAGATGAGGATGAGGATAGGATGAGGATGAGGATGAGGATTGGATGAGTATAAGATGAGGATGAGAACAGGATGAGGATGAGACAGAGGATGCGAATAGGATGAGGGTGAGGAAGAAGATGAGAATAAGGAGTGCATGAGGATGAGGATGAGGATGAGGATGAGGATTGGATGAGGATG
>NC_032009.1:30098149-30101141 GCF_001865875.1 Lupinus angustifolius | reverse complement strand
GAGGATGAGGATAGGATGAGGACGTGAATGAGGATGAGGATATGATGTTGATGAGGACGAGGAGAGAATGAGGATGAGGACGAGGATGAGGATAGGATGAGGATGAGGATGAGGATTGGATGAGGATGGGGATAGGATGAGGGTGAGGAATAGGATGAGAATTAGGAGTGCATGAGGATGAAGATGATGATAGGATGGGATGAGGATGAGGATAGGAAGAGCGTGAGGATGAGGATAGGAAGAGGATGAGTATAGGATGAGGATAGGATGTGGATGAGCCCGAGGATAGGATGTGGATGAAGACGAGAATAGAATGTGGAAGAAGATGAGGATAGGATGAGGACGAGAATGAGGATAGGATGAGGACGAGAATGAGGATGAGGATGAGGATTGGACGAGAATGAGGATATGATTAGGACGAGAATGCGGACGAGGATGAGGATGAGGATTGGATGAGGATGAGGATGAGAATGAGGACGAGGATGAGGATAGTATAAGGACGAGAAAGAGGACGAGGATAGGATGAGGATGAGGAAGAGGATGAGGATGAGAATGGGGATGAGGATAGGATGGGGATGAGGATGAAGACGAGGATGAGGATGAGGATGAGGATGAGGATGAGCATGAGGATAGGATGAGGACGAGGATGAGGATGAGGATAAGATGAGGACGAGAATGAGGATGAGGATATGATGTGGATGAGGACGAGGAGAGAATGAGGATGAGGACGAGGATGAGGATAGGATGAGGATGAGGATGAGGATAGGATGAGGATGAGGATAGGATGAGGATGAGGGTGAGGAATTGGATGAGAATTAGGAGTGCATGAGGATGAAGATGATGATAGGATGGGGATGCGGATGAGGCAGAGGATGAGGATGAGGATAGGAAGAGCATGAAGATTAGGATAGGAAGAGGATGAGTATAGGATGAGGATATGATGTGGATGAGCCCGAGGATAGGATGAAGACGAGAATGAGGATAGGATGAGGACGAGAATGAGGATGAGGATGAGGATTGGATGAGGATGAGGATGAGAATGAGGACGAGGATGAGGATAGGATGAGGACTAGAATAAGGATATGATTAGGACGAGAAAGAGGACGAGGATAAGGATGAGGATTGGATGAGGATGAGGATGTGAATGAGGACGAGGATGAGGATATGATAAGGACGAGAATGAGGACGAGGATAGGATGAGGCTGAGGAAGAGGATGAGGATGAGGATGAGGAGTGCATGAGAATGACCATGAAGATAGGATGGGGATGAGGATGAGAAAGAGGGTGAGGAAGTGTATGAGGATGAGGATAGGATGAGGACGACAATGAGAAAGAGGATGAGGATACGAGGAGGATGAGGTGACAATTGGATAAGGATGAGGATGAGGATAGGATGAGGATGCGGATGAGGATAGGATGAGGATGAGGATAACCATGAGGATGAGGCCGAGAATAAGGATGAGGATAGGATGTGGATGAGGACGAGGATAGCATGAGGATGAGGACGAGGGTGAGGACAAGAATGAGTATAGGACACGGACGAGCATGAGGATGAGAATAGGATGAGGATGAGGATTGGATGAGGACGAGGATGAGGATAGGATGAGGACGAGAATGAGGATGAGGACGAGGATGAGGATGAGGATGAGGATGAGGATAGGATGAGGATGAGGATAGGGATGGGATGAGGAGCAGGAAGATGATGAGGACGAGAATGAGGATGAGGATAGAATGTGGATGAGGTCGAGGAGAAGATGAGGATGAGGATAGGATCAGGATGAGGAGAGGATGAGGACGAGCATATGGATGAGGATAGGACTAGGATGAGGAAGAGGATGAGAATGAGGATGAGGATGAGGATGAGGATAGGGTGAGGACGAGCATGAGGATGAGGATAGGAAGAGGATGAGTATAGGATGTGGATGAGGAGGAGGATAGGATGAGGATGAGGACGAGCATGAGAATAGGATGAGGACGAGAATGAGGATACGATGAGGACGAGAACGAGGATGAGGAAGAGGATGAGGATGAGGTTTAGGATTGGATGATGATGAGGAAGAGGATGAGGATGAGGAAGAGGATGACGAAGAGGATGACGAAGAGGATATGGATGAGGATGAGGAAGAGGATGAGGATGTGGATGAGAATTAGTATGAGGATCGGATGTGGATGAGGACGAAAATGAGGATTACAATTGGATGAGGATGAGGAAGAGGATGAGGATGAGGATGAGGATGAGAGTAAGGATGAGGATATGATGGGGATGAGGATAAGGATGAAAATGAGGATGACAATTGGATGAGGATGAGGAAGAGGATGAGGATGAGGATGAGGATGAGACTAAGGATGAGGATGGGGAAGAGGAAGAGGATGAGGAAGAGGAAGAGGATGAGGATATGATTAAGATGAGGATATGATTAGGATGAGGATGAGGATAAGATGGGGACGAGCATGAGGATGAGGATAGGAAGAGGATGAATATAGGATGAGGATGAGGATAGGATGAGTCCGACAATGAGGATGAGGATAGGATGTGGATGAGGACAAGGAGATAATGAGGATCAGGACAAGGATGAGGATATGATGAGGATGAGGATAGGATGAGGACGAGAATAAGGATGAGGGAGAGGAAGAGGATGAGGATGAGGATGAGGATTGGATGAGGATGAGGTTGAGAATGAGGACGAGGATGAGGATAGGATGAGGACGAGAATAAGGATGAGGGAGAGGGGCAGGAAGAGGAAGAGGATGATGATCAGGATAGGATGAGGTCGAGAATGAGGATGAGGATAGGATGTGGATGAGGACAAGGAGATGATGAGGATCAGGACAAGGATGAGGATATGATGAGGATGAGGATAGGATGAGGACGAGAATGAGGATGAGGATAGGATGTGGATGAGTACATGGATAGGATGATGATGAGGACGATGATATGATGAGGAAGAGGATAAGGATGAGGATGAGGATGAGGACGAGGATGAGGATGGGA